>NC_037682.1:16624011-16785833 GCF_003255815.1 Theropithecus gelada | reverse complement strand
AAAAAAAAAAAAAAAAAAAAAAAAAAAAAAAAGGAAGTAGGGATGGCAAGATTCAAGATCAAAAATAGAGAAGTATGGAAAGGCATATTGTTATTGGCAAATTGTGATCAATCATTAATTGAAACAATGGATACTCCTGGTGATTGGAGAGTTGAGTGGAACTGGGATAATAAAAATATTCAGAGATGATACTATAAAAAGTCACATGCCCTTTCACATATAATGTATGCTCTCCTTTGGATTCAAAGTAAAATAGTTTGTATGCACACATTTCATTTCAGAGTTTTGTGTTTTATAGGTGGAGAAAAACGACGGACAGAAAAATAGGGGAAAGTTGGATAAAGTTTGCTTTCTTTCCAGCCCGGACTACTGTCTATTCTTTCACTGCTCTATCTTCAGACTCTGTGCACACTCTAAAAATTAATAGTTTCCACTATATATTATTGAATAAAGAAATGAATGTTTGAAATAACCTTCTACGAGAGTAGCAGTTAGACAAAATCAAGGGACGTGTTAAGGATGGAATGTTCACAGTCTTGGTTACAGATCAAAGTGGGTGGTATAGCTAGGAACTTAAAGGTAAGTTGCTTATCTACTCATGTTAGTGAAAATGGTACAGTATGTGGGGACTAGTGTGCAGGTTTTGAAACTGTGCTTGTAACTACTAGTAGATCATAAACCCACTTTTTAGGATCCCAAGAAGCGTTGTTTGGATTAAATAGAATGAAACAGATTACGCTAGAAAACGAAAGAGTATGTAATACAAGTGGATGCCAGGGAAACAAAAGTACTATTTTCATCATATTTATTAGTTCCATGCCATCTTACAATGACTATTTATTTCTATGGTTTGTCATAAAAAAGTTTGAGTCTCAAAGTTAGTCTTCCTGAGAAGGGTTTGGTCTGAGCAGTGCAAAAAACAGAAATTCTTTTTATTGACCTCTCTTTTCTCTTTTCTTTTTCCTATTTTAACTCAAAATTGACTTTCAGTTTTTAACATGCAATTAGAGATTTGGAATTTATGGGTTCCTAGGTCCTTATCCATCAATTTCCATTTTGCTATAATTAGACATTAAAGTTACACCTGATTAGGGTTTTAGGATATGTAGTATATACTTACATATTATATATATAATATATCCTATAAATATAATAAATATAATTTACTTACAATGAAATTAAGGTAAATAATTATTTTTTTAAAGTTACTACTTACCACATAACGTTGCTCAATAAATATGTTTATTAATACAAACCACAAATAACTGAAATGGAGTCTTTGATAAATTGAGCAGAAGTAAATACACAAGAGATATTAGTAAAATCTGAAGAACAGTGAAGAAACACAGTCTTTTATTTATAAATTTATTTGCATAGTAATTTTCAGAGTGTGAAATTTATGTTTTTAAAGAAAGCTCTATTTTCAATTACTAGATATAATGGTGGGAGAGAGAGAAGAAAAGGGAGTTGGAGAGACATACGATATTTGATACTATTTGGGTATTCAATAATTCAATTATAAAAATTAGTCAAAATGAAAAAGGAAAAGATAATGATACACTTTAGAGAAGAAAACAAAAATTAATGGATAAAATGTAATTAAATCTTTTTTTAATAAAAGTTAAAAAAAAAGAGACATAAATTGAATTGTAAAGAAACATAAATTTCCAAATCTCTTGGAAAGCAAGTATCAATTTTCCTCTAATTTACAGGATAAGATTATGTGGGGATTTATTCCCTACATTCATGCAAGTTCATGCTGTAGATATAAAGATGTTTATATGGTGTTATATTCTTTTTGCTCTCCATCACATTTACAGGATTCCAGTATGCTAATAATCACTCTATTAGTTAAATAAATAAATCCAATTAATTAAACTCTTTACAATATAATAAATATAAAAACACCACATATAGGACTGACAGTATTAAAATATGACTTAGACTTAACTCTTTTCTCTACTTCCGCATTTAGATGGCTCACATCAATTGCACCCAAGTGACAGAGTTTATTCTTGTGGGCCTCACAGATCATCAGGAGTTGAAGATGCCCCTCTTTGTGCTATTCTTATCCATCTACCTCTTCACAGTGGTAGGCAACTTGGGTTTGATCCTACTCATTAAAACAGATACAAGGCTCAACACACCAATGTACTTCTTTCTTAGCAACCTAGCCTTTATTGATTTCTGTTACTCTTCTGTCATTACACCCAAAATGTTTGGGAATTTCTTGTACAAACAAAACGTTTTATCCTTCAATGCATGTGCTACTCAGCTGGGCTGCTTTCTCACCTTCATGATATCTGAGTGCTTGCTACTGGCTTCCATGGCCTATGACCGATATGTGGCCATTTGTAACCCTCTATTGTATATGATTGTAATGTCTCCAGGAATCTGCATTCAACTTGTAGCAGTTCCTTATAGCTATAGCTTCCTGATGGCACTATTTCACACCATCCTCACCTTCCGCCTCTCCTATTGTCACTCCAACGTTGTCAACCATTTCTATTGTGATGACTTGCCTCTCCTCAGGCTAACTCGCTCAGACACTCGCTTCAAACAGCTATGGATTTTGGCCTGTGCTGGTATCACTTTCATCTGCTCTGTTCTGATTGTCTTTGTCTCCTACATGTTAATTATTTTTGCCATCCTGAGGATGAGCTCAGCTGAAGGAAGACGTAAAGCCTTCTCCACCTGTAGCTCTCACATGCTGGCGGTCACCATATTCTATGGCACCCTGATCTTTATGTACTTACAACCAAGCTCAAGCCATTCTCTTGACGCAGACAAGATGGCCTCTGTCTTCTACACGGTGATTATTCCCATGTTGAACCCCTTGATTTACAGTCTCAGGAACAAAGATGTAAAAGATGCCCTGAAGAAAGTCATCATCAATAGAAACCAAGCTTTTATGTTTCTGAAACTGAGAAAATGAGTTCAATAGACAAAAATGGGCATTCCTTCATAACTAGATTTTCCCCCATATTCATACAACTACTGGAATACCTTGCTTGTAATTGGTAAGCAATAAAGATCGGTTTACTGAAAAAAAATTATTCTTTGCATTTTGTAAGTTATTTTGACTTAAAATCATATATTATATGTAGAAAGTACCATAAGAATTTACATCATTTCTCACAGGAAAAATGTATTTTTAAAATGTATCATCTCATCTAATAGTTATACAATTAGGTGCTGCCAAGAATAGAAAAAATGAAAGCACTCTGAATGCCCCGTTCAAGGTTATAAGAGTTCTTTAACAATACATTGAGTATTTTATAGTATATTTAAAATTAAATTTAATAATATTTAATTAAATTACCTGCAACAGTGGCTCTACATAGAGGTAATTTTTCTTCCAGGGGGACATTTGGCAATGCCTAGGCTTATTATTGATTTTCACAATGACAGGATACTGTGAAGGAACGCTGTTGCTATCTAGACGGTTGAGGCCAGGTGTGCTGCAAAATATTTTACAATTCACAACATGGCCCCTCACTCAAAAAATTATACATCCCCAAATGATAGTAGTGCTAATGAGAGAGCCGGTGTTAAATCAAGAGCCGTTCTATAGATTCATTCAGATCAAGCTGGTTGATAGTGTTGCTCAAGCCTTTTGTAGCTTTATGGTTTTCTCTTTATTTGCTCTATCAGTTATTAAGACTGATATCAAAATCCCAAGTTAAATTATGTATTTACATTTATTTTCTGTCAGTTTTAATTTTAGACATTTCAGGGTTCTTTTGTCATTTCTGCATGAATTTCTAGTTACTTAATATACTGATTTTTTTCCTTATTAGCATTATTAAATGCTCTTCCTTTTCTGTGATAGCATTTAATGACTAAAAGTCTATATTTTTCTGACAATATTATTACTTCAGCTCTCTTGCGGTTATTATAAGCATGGAATAGTATTCCATCATTTTACTTTCATTATATTTGTGATTTTAAGTGTACATTTTGTCTCTTGTAAACAGCTGATAATTGGATTTTGTCTTTGTAATGAACTCTGAATAGCTCTCCCTTTTAATTAGAGCATTAAGTCCATTCATTTTTAACACGATTACTGATATGGCTGAATTTATATCTCTCATGTTGTTCATATTCTAAATAGTTCATGTTTTTTTTTATTGCCTTGTTTGAGCTCTAATGCCTTGTGTTAAAAATTTTTAAGTTAGAAATTTAATTTCTGATGTGTTAAATATGTACAAACACAAACACACACACAGACATGCATTAGTAATGGCTGCTCTAAGGATTTCAATATTGATTTTAACTTACCACAATCTACTTCAGATTAACATTAGCATAGCACTATGTAAATACATACATACACACACACATCTGCAGTGTCTACTTATAATCCTCAAGACAGTATTATTACAATTGAATATGTATGCAATTTTATGTCATTAAGAGGACAGAAGAAATATACAATTATATATCATTTATATAAATTAAGAAGAGAATACTTATGTAGACTATATATACACAGACATATGACTGTATCAATAATATGACACGATATGTCAATAAATATAAAAAACGATGGACATATCTGCCATTTCCAGTGGGATTCATGTATTTCTGTGACTGAAATTCTCATAGAAAATAATTTCTTATCCTCTGAAAGACATTCTTTTGTACTTATTATAAGGCAGATTTGCTAGCAATGAATTATCTTAATCTCATTTACCCAGGCCAGTCTTTAAGTCACCTTTATTTCTGAAATATAATTTGCCTGGATATAGTAGTCCCTGTAGACAATTGTTTTCTTATAGCAGTTTGGACATGTCATCCCATTACATTCCATGTTTTCCTTGTAAGAAGTGATCTGTTAAACTTGTGATTTTCTATAGAATCAACCAACAACTTTCAAGATTTTTTGCTGTCTTTGACTCTCAACACTTTGACTTTGATTAGCCTAAAGGTTTCTTGGTGTTAATCTAACTCAAGTTTGGTTGAGTCCCTTAGATCCACATGCTATATTGTTTTTTTTTTTTTTTTCAATTGGAGAAGTTTTCAGTAATTTATTCTTCAAGTATTTTCCCCTTTCTCTCCCTTCCTTCCTTTTGGGACTCCCACCTTTTTTTTACTGGTACACTTGATATGGCACACTTTATTGGTACCACTTTCTGGTGCCCCAGAAGTCACCAGGACTTTAATCATTTTTCTGTAATATTCTTCTTCTCTGTTTTCTAGAACAGACAAGTTTTATTTACCTATTTTCAATTTTACTAATTCTGTCTTCAGCTTTCTCACTATTCTGTTTGGGCTAACTAGTACATTTTTCATTTCAGTTATTGTATTTTTATCTCCAAATATTCCATCTGGTTCTTTAAAAAGTATATATTTAAAATTTTCCCATTTGGTAAGATATTGTTTTCATCCTTTAAATTCTTGTGTGTGGACTCTTTTGTTTTCTTTAATATGTTTATAACAGAGATTTTAAAGTTTTTGTATTGAAAGACCAACAGCAAGGATGCTCAGTGAAAAGTTTCTATTGATTGCTTTTTTTTCCTCATCGACGGAACTTAATTTCCTAATTCTTTGTTCCTAATTTTTGTCAAACCTGGACATTTTACATCAGTATCAACTATAGTAATCAGACCTTACACACATACACACACAAACACATACACTCTCATGCACATACATACACTCTGGGTTTGTTGGTTTTGCCCAGCACTTTTTATAGTTATAATTTTTATTGTGGCCATTTGTTTTCTTAGCAACTTTTTGGACTAATTCTGTAAAATCTGTATTTCCTGTAGTGTGTGGTCACTGGGATTTTCTGCTCAGCTAGCTAAGGGATCAGCTAATGACTGGATCCCAGTGTTTGTATCAAATGTCTTATTGGCCTTCTCATTTATGTATTTTCAGCTGACTATGTGTAAACTCAATTGTGATTTTCACTTCCTATTTGAAATCTATAAAAGACATATTTGGGGAATCTTGTCCATTTTCATCCTCAGGTAGCAGAAAATACACTATATTTGGAGGGAAAAAAAAAGTAGTTTTATAATTGCTTTCCACCCATCCTCTTCCCTACCACCCTCCCCCAACAAAGCCTTTCTCATTGTAGAGGATTATTTTGCTTTTTCAGAGATGCTCTCTTATTCAACTGAGGCTACAGTAAAAAACAAACAAACAACAACAAAAAAAAAACCCCACAACTTAGACGGTGTGGTCTAAATGACAGAAATTTATTTTCTGACCGTTCTGGAGACAAGAAGTCCCAGATCAAGATTCTTTCTCATTCAGTTTCTAGTTAGGTCTGTCTTCCTGGCTTGTAGGCAGCCACCACCTTGCTGTGTGCTCACATGACCTCCTGTTTGTGAGCATACAGGAGAGAGAGAGAAAAAAAAAAGAAAGAAAGAAAGAGGGAGAATGAGTGAGCATACACTTTTGTGTCTTTTATAAGGGCACTAACCCCCTCCCTTATAACCTTATCTAATCTTAATTTTCTCCCAAAGTTGTTGTCTCCAAATATCATCACACTGGGAGTTAATGCTTCAATATATGAATTGTGAGAGATACAATTCAGTTCCTAGCAGATGCATTGTTCTGTAATAAGTATTATAATAATGTTCTTCTCTTGCTATGGCCACAGATTGGCTAAAAAAAAAATCTGAAAGGCTACTCTATAGACCAGGGAACTATAGAAATTAAGTAATAACAGTTAGCAACATCCTTAAAAAACACACAAATATTTCATGAGCACTTCAAAGAGTAAGCCAAATAAAGAGTATCATGTCTTAAATTATTCTGGAATAGATTATTGGGAGTTGCAAATTAGTTCTTTGGAAGATGTGTTGTAAAAATTTTTGCAAGGAAAATTTTATATTTCTTTTAAAAATAAATCTAAATGTTATCACTAAGAAACAACAAAAGGGAAAGAATATAAATAAATAAGCAACAAGAACAACAATATGAACAAGTTAAATATGAATAAATAAATAGCACTATTAATAATACAATTATTGATAAATAAATAGTGTTCCAAAAATAACATTAGAGCAATAATGTCATGCTAAGACAGAGCTATAGATCTTTGGCTCCTCAAAGCCTGAGAACAATGTTATTTTACCTGTAGCCTGCTTTGGAATCCCTTGGGTCATTAACTATTTTTTCTGATCATTTTACTTGCATCATTCTCCTAAATAAGATCCTATGGGACAGAGTTACTGTCAAAACCCTATATTCTGTTGCTGCCCTAACCCACTTGGAGAAGAAATAGGAACACCCTTTACCCAAGTAAGTTCAAATAATATGTTTCAAAATTAAGGTCAAGATAAGCATTTTAAAAATAAAGTAGCATAGAATATAATGAACTTTAGAATATAACATTTTAGATGGCATTTTCTGATATAAGGCTAGTGTTTTCCATACTTTTATTTCTGTTACATATGTATGTGTTATATAAGATATATTTCTTATTGGTATGAGATGAAAAAAAAGTTTGGGAATGCCAAGATGAAATTTATTAGTCTGCTTGGAAAAGTTGGACACTTAATTGACTAGATTGCAATTTATGTTAAAATTGTCCTTCCTATTTTTGCCCAAATAAGAAGTGAGCACATCAAAACCAAGTCATCAATATGTCATTTAATGTATTTGTTATAAGTAAAGAACATTAATTCTGAACCAGTGAAATAAATATTGAAAGGTTATTGAAAATTTTTAATTATTAATTTCCCATTATCAAGCATCTAGAAGGGGTTACCTTAAGACATTAATTAAAATTTCATGGCTTCCGCCCATGGAGTCAGCAGTCTATCAAAAGAAAATATATGAAAAAGGTGGTTGTCATATATGTGATATAGGTAAATGAATTATATATACAATGTTTCTAGAACACAAAGATGAAAGATGGTAACACAGCATGGGAACTAGAAATCAGGGAAGCCTTGAAGAATAAATTGTTTTCACTGCAGCTCTCCATTCGCCATTCACCTGGTAGAGACAAGTGTAAGCAAAAGCACATATAAAGGCTGGGTAACATGTAAGGGCATGTTGTATTTGAGGACTGCAAAATAAGTTTTCTAATTGATTACGGTGTTGTTTGAGGAAGAAGGAAAGAGATGTGGCTGGAATTTTGATGGAAAACATCATGGACTATATTGTAAAAGGTCATGTATAATTTTTTTTCAACTACATTGCACATTTTACCTTTGAGATAAGATAAAGGGGTACTTCAAGGTGAGATAATAAATTTCTTATAGTTGTCAAACAGTGCAGCCTTACCTAGAATCTCCAGACATGAAAACTAAATTTCCTATCAAATAGTTGCTTAATCATCTCAAAACAAAATTTATGTATTTGTATGAACACCAAAAAGTCTTTTAAAACTTTGATGATACACATATTTCATGTAACAATAAGCAGCAGCAGCAGCAATGATAAATATTATCTGTGGTTATCTTCTTCATAGAAAGCGGTAGAAACATGCATGCACACATACTCAAAAATTTTTATTTTTAATTTTCGAGTCCATGATTTATAAAGAACATCTAACTTTTCCCGATATATTCCCCTGCTGTTTCCTGAAATAATAAAAATATATCAATTAGGTTTCTTTTGTTAATTTATTATTTGCTGAGGTTATATTTCACGAACTAAAATGTTAAGACACTTTTCTCTGTATTCAACTTAAAAGGCACATTACATGTAAAAGTTTACCTATACCTATCTACTTCCATTACTTAAGGATTTTCCATGTGTCCTTACTTTTTTGTTTTTATTTCCTCAGACTTCCTATGTTCAAATCCTAGAGATAGGACCTTGACCACCCATACATACTATGTATGTAGGAGTCAGCATAATCACTTTTATAATTCATTGACAGCTGAATGGTAAACTGATTCTGCTGACTTCTACATACATATAACTTTTAATACATCAGGGAAGCAAGTTTTGTGGTTTAACATTATTTTGTAATTTAAAATATATTTATACCTGTTATGTGCAGGAGATAACTTTCTTTTGATAGTAACAATGATTATTTTAGACAGAAAATAACACCTTTTATAGATTAGGAAACTTAAAGAACAAACTGAATTTTTGATGTGCCAAAGTTTATGTAGCTAGAGAATGACAAATAAATTCCAGGTCTCCCAATTTTATCTAGAATTCTTTCCACTACATCCTGCTTGACTTAAATACCTACAAAATGCCATTTTTCAATAGTTACTTGCCATCAAAATGATGCAACTCTTTATCACAAAAATGCTAAGTTTGTCAAAATTCACTATATTTACTTCCTCATAGCCATAATGGCAAATTTACATTCACTTTTTAAGGGTAATTGAATACTATTCAGTCACAAAAAGAAAGCAAGCAACATGGATGGAAATGGAGGCCATTATCTTAAGTGAAGTAACTTAGAAAGTAAAATACCACATGTTCTCACTTATAAGTGGGAGCTAAATAATATGTACACATGGACATAGTATGTAAAGTACCTTTATAAATATAATAAATTTATGCAGAGAGAAATATGTGTTCCCACAAAATATCTTCTTTTACCTTTCATCCTGTCCCATCCCCAGACCCCAAGTGAGCTAATAATTTTAATACTAAATTAGCATTTACATGTTAACAATAAAATTGATTTTAAGGATATTAAGGTATTTAAAAAATTACACAAATATTAAGCTTGATTAAACTCTCCTCTTTTTATCCAGACAACCTGAAGGGGTATGACTCAGATCAATTGCACCCAGGTGACAGAGTTTATTCTTGTGGGCCTCACAGATCTTCAGGAGTTGAAGACGCCCCTCTTTGTGCTATTCTTATCCATCTACCTTTTCACAGTAGTAGGCAATCTGGGTTTGATCCTACTCATTAGAACAGATGCAAAACTCAACACACCAATGTACTTCTTTCTTAGCAACCTAGCCTTTGTTGATTTCTGTTACTCTTCTGTCATTACACCCAAAATGCTTGGGAATTTCTTGTACAAACAAAATATTATTTCGTTCAATGCATGTGCTGCTCAGTTAGGCTGTTTCCTGGCCTTCATGACGGCTGAGTGCTTGCTATTGGCTTCCATGGCCTATGACCGATATGTGGCCATTTGTAACCCTCTGATATATATGGTGGTGATGTCCCCAAGAATTTGCATTCAGCTTGTGGCTGCTCCCTATAGCTATAGCATCTTAGTTGCACTGTTTCACACCATCCTAACCTTCTGTCTCTCCTATTGCCACTCCAATATTGTCAACCATTTCTATTGTGATGACATGCCCCTCCTAAGGCTAACTTGCTCAGACACTAGCTCCAAACAGCTATGGATCTTTGCCTGTGCTGGTATCACGTTCATTTCCTCCCTTCTGATTGTCTTTGTCTCCTACATGTTCATCATTTCTGCCATCCTGAGGATGCGTTCAGCTGAGGGAAGACAGAAGTCTTTCTCGACGTGTGGCTCCCACATGCTGGCAGACACCATATTCTATGGGACCCTTACTTTTATGTACTTACAGCCTAACTCTAACCATGCCCTGGACACAGACAAGATGGCCTCTGTCTTCTGCACAGTGGTCATTCCCATGTTGAATCCCTTAATCTATAGCCTCCGGAATAAGGAGGTGAAAGAAGCTCTGAAGAAAGTCATTATCGATAAAACCCAGACTTTTGTGTTTATAAAATTAAGAAAGTAACTTGAGGAAAGGAAAAATGGACTTCTTTCATGGTATGATTTTTTTTCCCCAGTATAAGTTATCAGGATTCCTGTTTCTTAATATGTGATCTATGCATATATTTTTGCTGTGTAATACAATTTTCTAGAGAATTTCTCTTAGAATGTTAGGTATAAAAGTAACTATAAGAATTTACACCCCTTATTTTTCAAATGGAAAATATCTTAAAATTATTAATTTGCTTGCATAATATTTTATACCAATTTTCCATTTCTTAAATGAAGAGTGCATAAAAAGTCATCATCAAGATATATAATTAGTTATGTGCAGAGCACAGACAAAAGTTAACTGCCCTCCCCGTCCATCCCCAATACACTTCCCAGTCTCTGCTCTGGTAACCATCATTCTACTCTATCTCCAGGAGTTTATATATATATATAAGAACACATGATATTCGTCTTTCTATGTCTGATTTATTTCACTTATAATATCATTCATGTTGTTGCAAATGACAAGATTTCATTAATTGTATGGATGAATAATAATCCGTTGTGTATATGTACCACATTTTCTCTATGCATTCACCAACTAATGGAAGCTTAGGTTGATTCAACATCATGGCTGTTGTGAATAGTGCTGCAATAACATGGAAGTGTAGACATCTCTTCAATATACTGATTTCCTTTCTTTTGGATATATATCCAGCAGTGAGATTGCTGGATTATATAGTAATTCTACTTTTAGTTTTTTGAGGAACCTTTAGATTCTTCTTTACAGTGACTGCATAAATTTAATTTACATTCGCACCAACAGTGTTTGAAGGTTCTCCTTTCATCATCTCCTGGCCAGCATCCATTATTGCCTGTTGTTTGGATAAAAACCATTTTTAACTAGGATGAGGTGATATCTTGTTGTGGTTTTGATTTGCATTTCTTTGATTACTAGTGATATTAAACCATTTTTCATATACCTCTTAGTCATTTGTATGTCTTCTTTTGAGATATGTCTAGTCATATCTAGACATTGGTCTTTTGCCAATGTTTCAATTGGATTTGTGGATTTTATTTTTTCCTGTTGAGTTGTTCATGCTCGTTATATATTCTGTTTATTGATCTCTTGTTAAATGTGTAGATTGCAAATATTATCTCCTATTCTTGGTTACTTCTTCACAATTCAAAGTGGAGAAATGTTATTTTTAAATCATGAAAGAAATCTGTCTTGATATTGTGAGAAGTGAAAATGACATTTATTCAGTTGCAAATAGTAGGCTAAATTTTGTTTCATGGAATATTTAAAAATCAATCTTTTTTTCCAGTGAAGACTGACTTGAACACTTTTAATTTATAAACCTTGAATTGGTAAAACTTACGCCACTTTATATTACTAAAGCAGCTTTGAGTCATTAACATTGTCTATAAAATACACATACACACACACACACACACACACACACACACACACACACGAACACAACCTATTAGTTGAACCCAAAAAGAGTTATTGGTTCTGATGACGTGGCAGGGACACTGGTATTAACACCTAATTTTAAAAGACTGGTGCAAAGCCTAATTAAAAAATACTAAAAGAGCAACTTGAACTTTAACAAATGAAACAAAAAGTACCTTAGTGTCAAAAAAATCCTATCGATGAGGTATATTTATTATTGTTAATTTGCTGATTTTTATAATAGTAGCATGGTCATTTAAGAGAACATTTTTGCTTTTAGTAAATATAACTTAAGTGTATAAAGGTAAAGAGGCATCATGTCTTCAACTTATCAAAAAGCTCAGAAAAAAATGTGGTAAAATATTAACATCTGGAGAAGCTGGGTGAACAGTGTACAATAATTCTTTGTAAAATGTTAGCATCTTTTCTGTAATTCTAAAATTGTTCCAAAATAAAAGCTCAAATAAAAAAATAAACCCTTGTTAATAAATGGTGCTGGGAAAATTGTGTAGCCACATGTAGAAGAATGAAGCTGGATCCCTGTTTCTCATCACATACAAAAATCAACTCAAGGTGGATTAAAGAGTTAAATGTAAAACATAAAACTATAAAAATTTTATAAGAAACTCTGGGAGAAACTCTCCAGGACATTGGCCTTGGCAAAGAATTTATGTCTAAGACACCAAAAGCAAATGCAAACAAAACAAAAAGAAATGGGACCTAATTAAACTAAAAAGCTTCTGCATAGCAACAGAAATAATCTTTAGAGTAAACAAACAACCCATAGAATGGAAGAAAATATTTCCGAACTATGCATCCATCAAAGGACTAATACCCAGAATCTAAAAGGAACTCAAATCGAAAAGAAAAAAAAAATAACCAAACAAATAAAAGTGGAGAAATTACATAGACATTTTTCTAAAGAAGACAAACAAATGGTCAACAAATGTATTTTAAAAATGCTCAACATCGCTAATCATCAGGGAAATGCAAATTAAAACCACAATGAGATACCACCTTACCTCAACCAGAATGGCCATTATTAAAATGGCCATCTATTAAAAAAACAATAGATGATGACATTGATGTGGTGAAAAGGCAATGCATATACACTGCTGGTGGGAACATAAGTTAGCACAACCTCTATGAGAAACAGTATGGAGATTTCTCAAAGAACTAAAAGCAGATCTACCATTTGATCCAGCAATCTCACTGCTGGGTATCTACCCAAAGGAAAAGTCCTTATATCAAAAGGCTACCTGCATGTATATGTTTATAGGTGCCCATCAACCATGAGTGGCTAAAGAAGATGTGGTATACAAACATCACAGAACACTACTCAGCCACGAAAAATAACAAAATAATGTATTTTGCAGCAACTTGCATGGAACTTGAGATCATTATTATAAGTAAACTCCAAAATGAAAAATCAAATACTGCATATTTTCACTTATAAGTGGAAACTAAGCTATGGGTATACAAAGACATACAGAGTAGTGTAAAATGGACATTAGAGACTCAGAAAAGGGTGGGTGAGTGGGTTGAGCAATAAAAAAACTACATATTGAATACAACGTACACTACATGCGTGACCTAAAATGTCAGGCATCATCACTACACAGTTCATCGATGAAACCAAATCCACTTTTACTCCTAAAGCTGTTGTAATTAAAAAAAATTAAAAATTAAAAATAAGGCTTCATCATTTAATTTTAATTTAATGTTTTAATTGAACAATATATTTTAATATGGTTTCTTTTGTTGGCCCAATTCCAAATTCATTGTAACTTAAAAAAAGATTTTATTTATAAGAAATACTTATAAGTGATGTATCTAAGAAAATTGTTAAATGAATTGTTAAATAATGAATACCATCTATTCACCTTCAATAAAGTTTAGTGAAACAAAATGGACTTTGTTTTATAAGTGCTGATTAAGTTTTTATTTTTCACCTATTATAAGTTAAAACAATACTCAATAATCCTTTTAAGAAAACGTTGTCATAATATTGTCAAAGTTCTTAAAATATCTAGAATTTTGTTAATTACTTTATGACCAGACATTAAATTACACTCAAGTGTCTGAAAGATATCAATGTGTTTGTTAGGAGTCAACTCTTCATCGAGTCAGGAGAATAGATCTGGCTCTTTCGTTTTCAATTCAATGTTTACACATTTGGAAATGAGGCAGTTTACAGGAATATCATAGAAAAATACACCTCTGTATCAGTTCAGTCAATTTCACTGTCTGGAGTGAACCCTGGCCTTAACAGAGAATGCTTGAATCACAACCACCACTATCAAATTTCTAGCCACCTCCATTTCAAATGCAGCCAGATTCAACTGTGTCACTGTCAGCAGTGTTGCATAGTCCCAAAGCAAATGTTCTCAAAAGTGTTATATGGAATATTAAGCCTATAGTAATAATCCACACAAAAAAAGAGGAAATTTTACATGATAGCCCTTTGCCTGAAGATATAATTCCCATTGATATAAGAAAAGGAACTTGGCTGGGCGCGGTGTCTCACGCCTGTAATCCCAGCACTTTGGAAGGCCAAGGCGGGTAGATCAGGAGGTCAGGAGATTGACACCATCCTGGCTAACACAGTGAAATCCCGTCTCTACTAAAAATACAAAAAAATTAGCCGGGTGTCATGGCGGGCTCCGGTAGTCCCAGTTGCTGAGGAGGCTGAGGCAGGAGAATGGCGTGAACCTGGGAGGCAGAGCTTGCAGTGAGCCGAGATTGCGCCACTGCACTCCAGCCGGGGCGACAGAGCAAGACTTGTCTCAAAAATAAATAAATAAATAAATAAATAAATAAATAAATAAAGGAACTGACAAAATCTCTTTCAATTTGTTTAACATTCATTTTGTTAACATTTTTGAAAGCATAGAACTTTCAGAATTTTCCCTGCCAATATTCTGAAGAAATCCCAGTTTTGCTCCCAAAACCTACTCACATTAGCTAAATCCTCTAAGCCTTATTGGAGAGACAGTTTCCTTGTCTTTAAAATGAGAGTTATGGGCCGGGCGCGGTGGCTCAAGCTTGTAATCCCAGCACTTTGGGAGGCCGAGACGGGCGGATCACGAGGTCAGGAGATCGAGACCATCCTGGCTGACACGGTGGAACCCCGTCTCTACTAAGAAATACAAAAACTTAGCCGGGCGAGGTGGTGGGCGCCTGTAGTCCCAGCTACTCGGGAGGCTGAGGCAGGAGAATGGCGTAAACCCAGGAGGTAGAGCTTGCAGTGAGCTGAGATCCGGCCACTGCACTCCAGCCTGGGCGACAGAGCGAGGCTCCGTCTCAAAAAAAAAAAAAAAAAAAAAAAAAAATGAGAGTTAATGTAATGATTTCCATGAGTTTTCCCATCACTGATTGATCTAACCAAAAATTATTAGAACTTTCGTTCTGCCAAAAAAGTGTTATAATTTTGTTGTAGAAATCCTGATGTCAAAAAAATCAACTATTTTTTATTTTTTTATTAAAAAAATTTTTTTTTATTTAGTTGTTATCAGAGTTCTACCTACTGGTGTGTTTTATTTTTTTATTTTTATTTATTTATTTATTTTTATTATACTTTATGTTCTAGGGTACACATGCACAACGTGCAGATTTGTTACATATGTATACATGTGCCATGTTGGTGTGCTGCACCCATTAACTCGTCATTTACATTGTGTGTATCTCCTAATACTCTCCCTCCCTTCTCCTCACACCCCACAACAGGCCCCAGTGTGTGATATTCCCTTCCCTGTGTCCCAGTGTTCTCACTGTTCAATTCCCACCTATGAGTGAGAACATGCGGTGTTTGGTTTTCTGTTCTTGCAATAGTTTGCCGAGAATGATGGTTTCCAGCTGCATCCATGTCCCTACAAAGGACACAAACTCATCCTTTTTTATGACTGCATGGTATTCCATGGTGTATATGTGGCCACATTTTCTTAATCCAGTCTGTCACTGATGGACATTTGGGTTGGTTCCAAGTCTTTGCTACTGTGAATAGTACCACAATAAACATACATGTGCATGTGTCTTTATAGCAGCATGATTTATAATCCTTTTGGTATATACCCAGTAATGGGATGGCTGGGTCAAATGGTATTTCTAGTTCTAGATCCTTGTGGAATCACCACACTGTCTTCCACAATGGTTGAACTAGTTTATAGTCCCACCAACAGTGTAAAAGTGTTTCTATTTCTCCACATCCTCTCCAGCACCTGTTGTTTCCTGACTTTTTAATGATTGCCATTCTAAGTGGTGTGTTAAAAAATCAATTTTATAGGTACAAGAAAGGAGGAATAGCATCAAGCTAAGAGTACTTTCAACTTAAAAATAAAATACCAAGAGATACTATTTTTCATTTATGAGGATTTCAAAATGCAAAACTTTGACTAGACTGAAAGTAAATAAGAACCCTCATCTGCTGCTGATGGTGGCAGGCGTCTGTAGTCCCAGTTACTTGGGAGGCTGAGGCAGGAGAATGGCATGAACCCAGGAGACAGAGGTTGCAGTGAGCTGGGATCGTGCCACTGCACTCCAGCCTGGGCAAAAGAGTGAGACTCCATCTCAAAAAACAAACAAACAAATAAAAACAAAAAACAAAACAAAACAAAAAATTCCTGTGGAGAATTATTTGGCAATATCTAGCAAAGTTTCAGGTACCCAACAATCATATTTCTAAGAAAGGAATTCAAATATTCAAAGGAATACTGACACAAATACTAATACAAGCTAATACATGTGCACAAGGTAATTTACTGGGATATTATTTAAATTAGCAACAGATTTGCACCCAAATATCCATGAATAGAGACAGCCCTTCCATGTATCAGAAAAGATTTGTAGGTATGATATAGAGTAATCATCAGAATATAATATTGACAAGACAAAAATGCAGAAAAGAATTAATACTACACATTACACTGTGCAAGAAAAAAGGAAGAATATAAAATGCATATGTGTAGCTTCTTATATTTGATTAAAAATTGCAGACTCATGCCTGTAATCTCTTCTTTGGGAGAGCGAGGCGGGTGGATCACTTCAGTTCAGGAGTTCGAGATTAGCCTGGCCAGCATGGTGAAACCCCGTCTCTACTAAAAATACAAAATTAGCTGGGTGTGGTGATGCACACCTGTAATCTCAGCTACCTAGGAATCTGAGACAGGAGAATCACTAGAACCCAGGAGGCGGAGGCTGCGGTGATCCAAGATGGCACCAGTGCACTCCAGCCTGGGGAAGACAGAGCAAGACCCTCTCTCACTCTCAACAACAACAACAACAAAAGACAAAAATAGTGGGAAGATAACTTAAAATGAAAAAGAATGATTGAAAGAAAGTGGAACAAGTGCGGATAGGGACAGAAGTCAACCCTTAAAAAAATAAATATTACTATGTCGTTTTGATTTGAAAAACATTACAAGTTTAAGAAATTAAAAATAAAATTAGGTCAAAGTGAAAAAAAAGGAAAACAAGCTTTTATTCTGGAAACCCATTTTATTCAAAGCAAAAGCCAAAGGACTTGAAAGGAACCACAGAACTCTGAATCACCTGACCTCATGCTAAATCTCAGACCTTGTCACTTTAAAGTTTATGCCTTTCTCTGTTCCCACCTCCTTGTCCCTTACAACAGCTGTTGTATGCTTTCCATAGCATCTTTGCATAGGCTGTCTTTTGACCTGGTGTTCTCTTCCTCAGATACCTGTTTTCTCCTTCACTCCTGTGCCACAGTTGGTTCTGTACAGAAATAGAGAAAGGGCTTAAGAATAAGGGCTGATAAACTCCATGCGCTCTCCCCTCCTGTTCCCTTTCTGCCATCTTTCCGCGCCGCCACAATGGTGCGCATGAATGTCCTGGCTGATGCTCTCAAGAGCATCAACAACGCCGAAAAGAGAGGCAAACGCCAGGTGCTTATTAGGCCATGCTCCAAAGTCATCGTCCGGTTTCTCACTGTGATGATGAAGCATGGTTACATTGGCATATTTGAAATCATTGATGATCACAGAGCTGGGAAAATTGTTGTGAACCTTACACGCAGGCTAAACAAGTGTGGCGTGATCAGCCCCAGATTTGATGTCCAACTCAAAGATCTAAAAAAATGGCAGAATAACCTGCTTCCCTCCCGCCAGTTTGGTTTCATTGTACTGACAACCTCAGCTGGCATCATGGACCATGAAGAAGCAAGATGAAAACACACAGGAGGGAAAATCCTGGGATTCTTTTTCTAGGGATGTAATACATACATTTACAAATAAAATGCCTCATGGACTCAAAAAAAAAAAAAAAAGAATAAGGGCTAATATGAATGTTGGAACATCTCAGGAAATAAAGATTAGGGAAATATTGAAGACAGGGCTAGTAAAGCTATAGCTCAAAAGTGAGCAGAACAGATAATGAAGACCTTAGCCCTAAACAGTGATGCAAATGCCCCCAGGAAACTGCATATATAAGAATCCCTGAGAAAGCTCCCATCCCAAGTAGCAGGGACGCTCGCATTGCAGTTTGTGACTGTTTAAGAGCTCCCATATCTTCTGTGTCCTTTTACAACAGGAATTACATAATAAAATGTTTTCTAGTGAAACAAAAATGATGAATTTAAAAATCCAAAACAGAGTGGCTTAAACAAACGCATTGTATTATTTACCATGTGTCATAGGACAGTTTCTGCTCTGGGCCATGCTTGACTAATCTTGTCTGCATCCACTCACGAGTTCATCCTCAGCTAATGTGTTGCCTGGAAACAAGCTGATCTAAGATGTCCCCACCTGTGAAAACTGGTTTAGCACCACACGACTTCTCATCTGCCAACAGGTTAGCATGAATCTGTGGTCAGGGCAAAGGCAGAAGAGCAAAACAGGAAGTTGAAATACACTACACCTTTCTCAAGCCTACTTTTGTGTCAAGTCTGTTACCAAAACATTAGCTAAAACAAGTCACATGACTGAGACCAGAGGCAAAATACAGAAGTACTATACATTTATAGAAAAAGAGCATGATTACAGAGAGGCTTTAACTGAGGCTGTTAATGCAACTAATTAATCTACTGTGCCTGACAGACGAGCTAGAGCATCACTCCCAATTACGACATATTAAGTCTCTGATATTCTCACATGTTCATTTAAAAAGCCCTGGGTATATTCCTTTGGAAAGGATCTGAAAAGGAGCTATTATATTAACATGCTGTATTTCAGAAACGTTCAAGGAACCTGCTTCAAGGAAATTCAGTTCTCATTTCAATAAAAGAGATTTTTTTTAAATCTATGATCGGACTTAATTTCAAAAAAATCTTAAGGAAAAAAATTGTTCATTGTGACTAGTGCTACTAGTTTTTTTTCTCACCCGCTTCATATTCTGTCTAAATACACAAATGGAACAATATTTTAAAATACTACATTTTATATGTCCTATGCAACTATAGAATTATAGACAATTATTAAACAACATCAGCTGCCCATCCATCTAAACCCAAGAACACCATGATCCATATAGAAACCGGGTTAAAGTACCTCAGTTGCAGCCTAATCAAGTATTGCAACCCAATACCAGTATTGCATCCACCTTGTTACTGTCATTCCGGAATAACAACGTCCCTACTGTTACTAGGGAGCACAGACCTGTAGGCCCACTCCATTCTTACAAGCCAAAGAGCACAGCCACTATCGACCCTCTAAAAAACATACCAGTTTCCTCTACGCTAGTGTAGTCCTTATTGCCCAAGCAATGAAACTGTCTTCCGTGATTTCCTAAAAATACAGACAGGTAGAGAGTTTTTATTTCTACAGAATAAATTAATCATCATGCTCCTACATTCCTCAGTTTTCTTCCTGTGTCTTCATTACTATGTGAAAGTATTTCTAGCGTATCTGTTGCATATAATGTCAGGCATCTTTCAGTATAGACTTCAAGGAGCCATCTCGGAAAATTTATAGAACAAGCTTCAGATATTACTGCCAAACATTCTCCTGGATGAAGGAGTTCATCTCTTTCTGTGGAATGACAACAACTAGGTGCCAATTAATCTATGGTTTGCATGCATTTCTCTCCTAGGGAGGACAGCAAACTTAAAAAAAATTAATTCTTGCTGTTGAACTACAAGGCCAATTATAAAAACACACTGCGATGTTAATCTCAGAAGGCAGATTTGAGTGTTATTAACTGAAAAAGTTATTTTTCATCTAAAACTTTATAAAATCTGCTGCTAAATATGAGGCCCACGAGCTCAACATTTATTTTAAATAAATTAATAATTGCAATCAAAAGCCAATACAGCAAAATTAAAGCAAATGTCGCAAATAATCAGAGCAGATATAGCCATTAATCAAATTGTTTTCCCAAAAGAGATCATTAAAATATTCCTCTACTCCCTATTCATTTATTGACTAATAGTTGAAGGAGTGATCTATCATTTCAAAGGAAATAGTTTGGTCCCCAAACACTAAACATCAAATAATTGCCTGTTACTGAATAATCATTATTTTGTTTTTGCCATGTTTGTTTAACAAAAGTAACAACAGAAAGTTTCCAGAGGGACCACCCAAAAAATTAAATAAATAAATACAAAGCTGTCTCACATCTAGGTAATTTTAAACGTTACTGGCTTCACAAACATTGCTTTCAGGTGCAATGTACTATTTGGAGGTTTGTTGTTGAACTGAAAGACAGCATTTTGAATGTAGAAAGACACTGGGTAGTAGAAAAAACAACCCAAACTGTGGGAAAGGCATCAAACTTGTATGACTATTACTTCTATTCAGTTAATCACTTAACAGGAAATTACTGATGATCTGTCTATATTAGATACTACTAGAGGTAAGTAATTAAAATCAGTATAAAATAATTTAAGAATTAAAACTTGGT
Organism: Theropithecus gelada; assembly: GCF_003255815.1. Classification (NCBI taxonomy): domain Eukaryota; kingdom Metazoa; phylum Chordata; class Mammalia; order Primates; family Cercopithecidae; genus Theropithecus; species Theropithecus gelada. Next base: position 16,764,894 of record NC_037682.1, on the reverse strand, counting down.
TAAAAGAAGAGTTTCAAGTTTAGGCTGTGTTACAAACATGTGTTAACAGTTGGTTGCAATATATTGTGGCAAATGCTATCGTAAAGCAATCAGTGGATCCAAAATAGTGAATATAAGAAGCACTAATTTTGGCCTGGAAGGTCAGGAAAGCCTCCAAGAGGAAATTATTCAACAGAAACATTTAAAGTTAACTAGAAGAAAAATCTGGGATAGGTAATAATAGCAGAGGAAAAGTGTTCTGGGTACAGAAGAAAATCTATATAAATATGTAGATTACATTTGAATAACTGCAATAGTCGATCATATCTGGAACATGAAGACCACATGGAGAATGCTGCAAAAGATGGGCCTGGTCTGACATGCAGGGCCTAGGTTTTCAAGAGCTATGTCAGCCATGTTGGGGAAAAAAAAAAAAAAAAAAAAAGACTAGGACCTTATGTTAAGGGCAATGGAGAAGGCATTAAGAGATTTAACCAGGAGAATATTGGAATAAAGTTTGTATCTGTAAAAAGTTTACTTAAGCTGCAATGTAAGGAAGAGAGAGAAGTAGGAAAGACTGGGGGCAAGAATATGAGTCAGTTGCCAGTTACAGTAAAGAAAACAAAAGTTGCATCAAGAGAGGAATGTAAGTTAACAGATTTAAAAAGTATATCAGATATAAAATTGTTAGTAATTGGGGACAAATTAAATATTGGCATAAAGAACAGGAATGCACAGTAAAAGACAATTGGTCCCTGGTTTGAAACACTGAGTGAATAATGTCCCTATTCACTTAGAGAAAGTATACACTCCAGGTTTTGGATATTAGATTTAACATGCAGAGACACCAATAGAGAAAATAAATCTGAAACAGAAATATATATGTGTGCATAGCCAGAATATAGATGCTTACTGGAGACATAGGATTGGATAAAATTACTGAACAAGAAGGCATAAAGAAGGGAGCCCGGGGGCTTAGAACCTAAAGTACATGTCACCTAAAGCATATATAATGGAAGCAGAGCTTCCAAGGTACAGAGTCAAAGTAAACAATCAAACCAGAGACTGCTTTGTTTTGGAAATCTAAGGCGTATTAACAGAGTCCAGGGCTACTACTCTGCCAAAGAAAAATAGGCTGGATTGGATTTGGGGATTGTGAGGTCAATAGTGAAGTTGGTGAGGAGATTTTTTGGTTTAATGGGAAAGGAAGGCAAATTGCACTTGATTAAATTAGGAATATGATTCAAAAAGTAGAGGCCTGCTCTAAGATGTTTGGTTGAGAAGTGAAAGTGACAGAAAAGAGAAGAGAGTAACCAAGATAAAATTTCTAAGGAGATGACAATTAAAGGTTATGGGAAGGGGTGGTTTTTATATTTTATTTTTTTACCTTCCTTGAAGATCTGCAAGGTACATGTAAATCAACAAGAGGCAATATAATTATAAAAAAAGAATCAAGTTAACTTATCCCCTGCTCTGCTTAACAAATGCAGGGAGAAATTTAACTCCACCAGCTTTCAAGCATTCAGAGCCCAGTTTGGGTTTGAGAAAATGGTCTGTAGAATTTAGTTCTTCAAAACACTGCCCAAATCCTATACACTTTGGACCATTTAGAGATCTAAAGATAGAAGTTAAATAAGGTTTTCAGTCAGCTAAAGCTCTTTTATACTCTGTAAAATTGTTCACTGGTGTGTACTCTTCCAAAAAGACAAAGCCAGAGTATTCAAAATCCTGTTATTCTTTAACATCAATATTAAATGTCTATTAAAGAAAAAACAGAGATAAGCAAAAAGAAGAAAGTCTTAAAATTACTCCAACTTGGATGCCCAAGAAGATAGTGTTAATATTTTGATTTTGACTTTTTAATGTTATACTTTCCTCATTTAATTTTGTTAATTTGTGATATCCTTATGAACATATCTGTGTATAATTTCATAAAATAAACTTACAAGTTAAGAAATGATTTTACATATATTGTCAATGTTACATTGCAATGTGTTTTTATTTTTTGGTTTTTCAAGAAAAGTACAACATGGATCTTGTTGTTGTATTGATTACAGTAGTTTACTTAAAATACTTTTTTCTTTTACAACTCCTTACTGAATTTTCTATCTTGGAGTTTCTGCCTGAACCAAATTATTTTACTCTGAAAGCATAAGGAAAATGTATGTGTAATTCAAAGTACTTATCAGAACGTTAATTTAATTAGACTTAATGTAATACCCTGGTAAGTCATGGCTATCTTCTCATATTTAATTGAACATTTCTTATAGAGTCAAGATTGTTCAGAAGGTGTGCTCTGAAGTTCATTTTAGAAGAATCCTGTATCTATTACATGGCAAAAGGCAATCATTCATCAGTGACTGAGTTCATCCTTCTAGGGCTCACAGATAATCCGGAACTTCAAGTCATTCTCTTTGGTGTATTCCTACTGATTTACTTAGTTACTGTGATGGGTAATCTTGGTTTGATTGTGCTAATCCAAATCAGTCCTCAGCTTCATACACCTATGTATTTTTTCCTCAGCCATCTGGCTTTTGTGGATTTTTATGGTACCTCTGCTATCACTCCAAACACCCTTGTCAACTCTTTGCGTGAAATTAAAAGCATGTCATTTTATGCATGTGCCACTCAAGTGTGTTGCTTCATTACATTTTCAGTCTGGGAATTATTGTTGCTCTCTGTCATGGCATATGATCGATATGTTGCCATCTGCAACCCTTTACTCTATGTAGTTCTCATGCCTAGGAGACTCTGCATTCAAATGCTCACTGGCTCATATATTTATGGATTCGCCGTGGGACTCATACAAGCAGTGGCCACATTCCACATGTCCTTTTGTGACTCTAATGTCGTCAACCAGTTCTACTGTGATGATGTTCCTCTGATTGCTCTGGCTTGTTCTGATACACAAGTTAAGGAATTGATGTTGTTCATCATTGCTGGGTTCAATATTTTTTGTTCTCTCATCATTGTTCTCATCTCCTATGTATTCATTGTCTTTGCTATCCTAAGGATCCACTCTGCTGTAGGAAGGCAGAAAGCCTTTTCTACCTGTGCTTCTCACGTGTTTTCTATTTCCATATATTACGGGACCCTCAGTTTTATGTACCTACAGCCTAAGTCAAACCACTCACTAGATAAAGACAAATTTGCCTCAGTATTCTATGTAGTGGTGATTCCCATGCTAAACCCATTGATCTATAGCTTGAGGAATCAAGAGGTAAAAAAATGCTATGAAAAAATGTGTTCTAGTAATCAATAGTAAAATTTGTTGGTAGTAAAGGAAATGCTACATACAGAGTCAGGATATTTTGAATCAAGGTTTGTACAGTGCTAGTATATGTAGAAGCCTTTGTCCTCTGGAGCTTACTTTCCTTGAAAATATGCCTTTTTTATTGCTTTGGCTTACAAATGATAGACATTTTATAAATGTTTGTTTCATTGTTGACCTGCAAAAGAGAGATAAGAATAATCTACTGTCTTTAACCATGAGATGCTTCAGTACTAAATAAAGAAGAAAGCACCTTGAAATTATGACTTTATCTTATTTCACTACGCTATTGAGAACTTTAGGCTATCTTGAGAGACATGTACTATTATTATTATTGCATATAATATTGCAAATACTAGGTAAAGTTTCCCTCCATAGCTGAACTGGGGAAAAAATAGTGAGATGCTTGGCTGAAAGATTTTGGTTTGAATATCCCTTACAACTTAGATTATCCTTCACTTTATGATATCTCTATTGATTTGACTGAATATTTTTACATAATCATTCAAGCATCATCCCTCCCATATTACACTCACATTCAGCCAGCACACATTTGCTGAACTGATGCATTAGCTATTTGTCCTGGTGCTCTTCCTCCTAGCCCCCTACCCCATGACAAGCCCCAGTGTGTGATGTTCCCCTCTCTGTGTCCCTGTGTTCTCGTTGTTCAACTCCCACCTATGAGTGAGAACATGCAGTGTTTGGTTTTCTGTTCCTGTGTTAGTTTGCTCAGGATGATGGCTTCCAGCTTCACCCATGTCCCTGCAAAGGACATGATCTCACTCCTTTTTAATGGCTACATAGTATACCACGGTGTATACGTACCACATTTTTTTATCCAGTCTACCATTGATGGGCTTTTGGATTGGTTCCATGTCTTTGCTATTGTAAATGGCACTGCAGTAAATATACATGTGCATGCGCCTCTATAGTAGGATGACTTATGTTCCTTTAGGTATATACCCAGTAGTGGGATTGCTGGGTCAAATGGTATTTCTGGTTCTAGATCCTTGAAGAATGGCCACACTGCCTTCCACAATGGTTGAGCTAATTTACATTCCCACCAACAGTGTAAAAGCATTCCTATTTCTCCACAGCCTCACCAGCATCTGTTGTTTATTGACTTTTTAATAATAGCCAATCTGACTGGTGTGAGATGGTATCTCATTGTGGTTTTTTATTTGCATTTCTCTAATAATCAGTAATGTTGAGCTTTCTTTCATATGTTTGTTGGCCACATACATGTCTTTTTTTGAAAAGTGTCTGTTCATATTCTTTGCCCACTTTTTGATGGGGTCATTTGTTTTTAATCCATCTTGAGTTAATTTTTGTATAAGGTATAAGGAAGGGATCCACTACAGGCATGCACCACCATCCCCGCGAATTGTTGTATTTTTAGTAGAGAGGGGGTTTCACCATATTGGTCAGTCTGGTCTCAAACTCCTGACCTCCTGATCCACCCACCTAGGCTGCCCAAAGTGCTGGGATTACCTGCCTGAGCCACCGCGCCCCGCGAGAGCCCTTGTACTTCAATGAATTGTTGTTCATTAGGAATGTTCCACTTTAAGTTATCTTTAGTAAGATTTTGCTGTTTCTGTAAGAATTCTCTGCCTCCCAGGCTTAAAGTATAAGCCAAAAGGTTTAAGGTTATACTCAGTTTCTATACATTTCAGAAAACTGAGAAATTTCTCCATTATCCAGAAATTAAGGATCTCATTTTTACCTAAAACATTGGCTTTACTCTCAGGTTGTCTTGATTAACCTAGCCAATGATTTTTCCCCAACTAAGTGTGCTAGAAAAATGAAACAAAGGGGTAGAACGCAAAAATCCCTGTGAATTTTCAAATCCAAATTTTATAACCCCTGCAATATTATTCCTTTCTGACCCAGTTAGATGTAAGAGGCCTCTAACTGGATCCAAGCCAGTTAATTCCCAGATCAAATCCATTCTTAGACACGGTCCAGTTTCTGTTGCGACTCCAAACCCAGTTTGGATCAGAAGCTTGCTCAAAGTAACTTGGAAAACTCAAAACACAAATTCGTGGAGCTCCAAAACCCAAGAGGGAGCTTACCCATGATCCCCAGCCGCTCTAAGAGACAATGGACACAAGTGGATCCTGCAGGTTCCTTGCCGTTCACTCAGCACTCCTGCAGGTCGCTAAAAGCTCCACTTCGCTTCCCGCTTCTGACGCCATCTGATAAAAGAAAAACTTCAGCTGAATTAAATCTAAAGAAATTTAATTGAGCAACGAACGATCTGTGAATCTAGCAACCCCCAGAACCACAGCAAATTCATAGAGACTCCAGGGGCGCCTCCTCGGCCTCAGTGTCCATTCCGGCCATGCTTGATGAGCCCTTCAGCCCGCTGCTGCACTGTGGGAGCCCCTTTCTGGGCTGGCCAAGGCCGGAGCCGGCTCCCTCTGCTTGCAGGGAGATGTGGAGGGAGAGGCGCGGGCGGGAACCGGGGCTGCCTGCCGCACGCGCGAGTTCCGGATGGGCAGGGGCTTGGAGGGCCGCGCACTCCGAGCGCCCCGCGGCTGGCGCTGCCCGTCCCTCGGTAGTGAGGGGCTTAACACCTGGGCCAGCAGCTGCGGAGGGTGTACCGAGTACCCCAGCACTGCTGGCCCGCCCGCACCACGCTCGAATTCTCACGGTGCCTCAGGCGCCTACCCGCCTCCCCCCAGGGCAGGGCTTGTAACCTGCAGCCCGCCACGCCCAAGCAGCCCGCCGCCGCCGCCCCCCCACCCCCCGCCGTCCCGCCCAGCCCCGTGGACTCCCGCATGGACTGAGCCTCCCTGATGGGTGCCACCCCCTGCTCTGTCGGGCCTGATCCCATCGACCGCCCAAAGGCTGAAGAGTGCAGGCGTGAGTCATGGGACTGGGGAGCAGCTCTGCCTGCAGAGGAAGAACTGGGTTCCTGAATCCAACGGGGACTTGGAGAACTTTTATGTCTAGCTGGAGGATTGTATATGCACCAATCAACACTCTGTGTCTAGCTCAGGATTTGTGGATACACCAATCAGCACTCCCTATCTAGCTAATCTGGTGGGGACTTGGAGAACTTTTATGTCTAGCTCAAGGATTGTAAATGCACCAATCAGCACTCTGTCAAAACGGACCAATCAGCTCTCTGTAAAATGCACCAATTAGCTCTCTGTCAAAACGGACCAATCAGCTCTCTGTAAAATGCACCAATCAGCTCTCTGTAAAATGGACCAATCAGCTCTCTGTAAAATGGGCCACTCACCAGGGTGTGGGTAGGGTCAGATAAGGGAATAAAAGCAGGCTGCCCAAGCTTGCAGTGGCAAGGCTTTGGGGTTTCCTTCCGTACTGTGGAAGCTTTGTGAAGCTTTGTTTTTTTGCTCTTTGCAATAAATTTTGCTGCTGCTCGCTTTTTGGGTCTGTACTGCGTTTATGAGCTGTAACACTCATCGCGAAGGTCTGGAGCTTAATGCCTGAGGCCCGTGGGACCACGAACCCACCAGGAAGAACGGACAACTCCAGACAGGCTACCTTAAGAACTGTAACACTCACGGCGAAGGTCTGCAGCTTCACTCCTGAAGGCAGCCAGACCGCAAACCCACGGGAAGGAAGAAACTCTGAACAAGTCCAAACATCAGAAGGAACAAACTGCGGACACACCATCTTTAAGACACTCTCTGCGAGGGTCCACAGCTTCATTCTTGAAGTCAGTGAGACGAAGAATCCACCAATTCTGGACACACTGGGATTGGTCAACACTCAGGTATTGTTATGGGTGAATATTATTAAGTTACGTTTTCAATTTTGTCTTGGCTATTAAACTGGTTTATAGTTTAACCTTCTCAGGCCATAGTTTGCTTTAACACCACTTAACTGGATGCAGATGCGCGCAGGAGACCACTGGACTCTGAATGTGGCTTTTTTCTCTTACCATTTGATTTATATGTGTTACTAAGGTGGTTAGAGATCTTGCCATTCGGAGTTCAGTATTACAATTAGCGAGATTCTGTCAAAATGGTAAAACATGGTGTTTTGTGAAATAAACATCAAGGTGATTAAAACCTCCATTTGCGAAATTTTGAAACAGAAGAGTTAGTGTATCTTTAAGGAAGTCTGCTATACAGTAACATTTTTTTTTCAGAGAAACCAAGGCCAAGAAAATTATTTAATATACAGAATAAAACATCTCATGTCAAATTTGGAAAAAAAAATCATTCTAATACTTCTACTTTGGGTAAATCATAATTGCCAGATAACAAAATTTAATAAATTCTGGTTATAAGGAAATAAGTTGGCTTATACCACTAAATATAGTGATTATAAAGCTGTTAAACTTTATTGATTCGCATTAACCAAGTTAAGTCCGTATAGTAAGCCTGTGTGGTGGGAATTATCCCAAGTTTGCAAATGAATCATAAAGGAAATGAATGTCTTTCTTGCAAACAGGCATCTTACATGAAGCAAAATCAGGATTAGGAGCTAAATGGTTCTGAATTCAAAATTCGTTTTTACTCTTGGATATTAACGAATGATCCATGGTCTTACCTTTTTTTTTTTTTTTTTTTAAGTGCCTTGAGACAGATTCAGGATCATGGCTGTTGTAGATTATTGCTAAATTGTGCACAATGAACACACTTGCATACTCCACTTCCCTGTGAGCTCTGGCCTTGTAACTTGCTTTATATAATAGAAAGCGCAAAAGTATATTGTGCAACTTCTAAGGATAGACCTAAGGGTTTTGGAAGTGTCTGTATTTTCTTCATGGGAAAGTTTAATGTTAGAACCCAACTGCCCTGTTGAAAACCCAAGGCAGACGTATGGAGAACAGTCTAGTTAGCACAATGGAATTTGAAGACGTAACAAATCATTAGGTCTGGAGTAAATTTTTGTTTAGCAATAGATGACTGAGCTAATAATGATGACATAATTAATTGTATTTTTGGTTAAATTAACTTCAAGAATAATTCTTGAAATTAAATATTGTGATTTTGACAGCAGTAAAACAATTTTAAAAACTTTCTGAAATAATTGAAGAACAGATTCTCAGAGGCTCTTACCCATGTATATGTAGTTGCCTTTCAAGCTTCCTTGAGTTTCTTTCAAGTCTCCAAGGAAAATGAGTAGTATAATCACAGATTCGTTAGACATAAAAATCCAGAAAAATATGGTGACTTCCATAAAATTTTTATTTAATATTTTTGTAGTTGCTTTCAATTCTGTCAGAGTGGTATTATGAAAAATCAGAACGATGATTCTAAGGAAAAAAATCGCATTCAATAAGACTTTTTCTTCCTTTTTTTCCTTTGGTAAAAATAAGTGATTTCCTATGATGTTTTTTATGTATATGGCTTTCAATTTATCATTCTACATCTATATGGGTGTGTGGAACGCAGATGAACAGTGCGTTACAGGCTTGAAGAGATGAAATGTTAATTTCTTTGTTATTTTCATGATTTTAAATGCTTTTCAAAAGACTTTAGGAAATACAGTGAAGTTTTAAAGTTTTGAACAGTTTGAACACAACGTTCAGACAATAATTTTCAGAGATTGAACTAAATATGCCTCCAGGACAATAAGGAATTTATGGATTATTACTTACTGCTCAACAGGTTATTGAGTTTCAGATATAAGGGTGGATCTTTGGTGCAATCCAAATCATTACTTTGTAGCCTTGCAAAGCTCAACTGCAAGTTAACTAACTTTGATTGAGTGTATACCAGGACTACTTACTAAAATTTATAAATTTCATGAAATCTAAAAATATAAAAAGTAAATCAAAACATTGAGTTGTTTCCCATATGTTTAACCTTTGCTATTCATTATTAAGACTTTATTATACTTTGGTTCAGGATAGTAACCTGCCCTTTAAGTGGTTATTTTTTGCCTTTTAAACAAATTGGGTCCCCAAAGATCAACCATAGCATAATTGCTCATGTTTGTGAAACATCGTTGTGTTTTTCGTTCAGAATTGCTAAAAATGATGTAATTCAATGAGAATATTCTAGAGAGACCAACAGATTAGACACAGTATATTCACAACACTTAAGTAATGCTAAGTATTGTTGACATTCACAGAATTTGCCTAAAGATACATTAAACTCTTTTTGGTGGTTGTGCATTACTCAAAAGCAAGATGTAGTGGGAGAGAAATCAAGGTAATTGAGGTAGAAAAATGGGGTTTCAGGTAACAAACTTTGTATTCATTTGTTCGTTTATTCTACTGTTATTTAAAGTGTCTACTAATTGCTGAGTCCTGCGAAGTATTGGGGAAAATACAGATCTTTATTTATCAAGAATTAAAAAATTTAAAGTAGCTTACAAACAGGTGACTAGCTTGTTGGAGGTAATAATTGGGAAATAATAAAACATCTCTAGAATGAAGTAAAATTTCACCTCAGATATGGTAAGTGGAAAGATAGTAGCCAGCCAGAGGAAACAAAGATACAAAGGAAGGAGTATTCTGGCCAAACTATGTTAAAAACTCATGGTCACATCTGAGAAACGGATGGTATGCAACATGGTTGGTGCACGGGGATTGCATAACAGAAATTGCAAGAAAGGAAGCTAATTTACAAAGAAGGGCTTATTTAGGAAAGATTTAATAAATCAGGTTAAGTTTGAGCTCTAGTCTGAAGCTAATGGGAAACAGCAAGCTAAGATTTGCATGTTAGAAAGTACCCCCAAGGTGCCATATTGATAGAGGGTGGCAAAACTGCTGGGAAGATAACAGTTAGAGGGTAACAATCCAGAGCTGTGGTTTGAGGCTGTAATAAGGATAGAGGATATTAGAAGTAGACTTCAAAATCTAGGTTAAATCATTAGTAGCATTCACTTATGGGTCATTAGTGGACGTTAGAGGGACATACAATCATTTTTACATACCTGCAGCCCAAGTCAAGCCATTCCCTGAATATGGATAAAGTTGCTTCTGTGTTTAATGTGGTAGTGATTCCTGTGTTAAACCCACTGATCTATAGCTTAAGAAATCAGGAGGTAAAAATCGCACTGAAGAGAATTATAGAAAAGTTATGCTTGGCTATCAAATAACCTAAAAATCCCTAGACAGAGGCAAAACCCAGGACTCTTGAGTTGTGTCTTATCTAGAGTCACATTGGTGGTAAATGACAGCCAAATTCCGTAGTATGGCTGCTCAAAATCACTCAGGGTATGTTTCATCCACTGAGTCGTTCTCTGTAGTTTCCACATAAAATGCATTTGGTAAATGTTATGTCATTGAATTGTAAAAGAAAAGGAGAGAGAGAGAGAGAATCTTACTCCTCTCTGAACAACACAACTTCATCAATAATGAAATAAACAGTATTGGGAAATAGCTGTTTTATTTAAATCATGTATGATATTTGAATTATATTAAAATAGTTCAACATCTGTTATCTTACATTTCAAATTTGCTGCATAGATTATCTGGAAACAATGTCAAAATTTAATAGAAAGGATACTTTTCTTGATTTTAAGACTGGATAATTTCCTTGGCACTCTACTTTCTCTGCATTCTACTGGGAAGGATAGCACTAGCAGAGTTACCATGAATTCCATATCCATTTAGATCACTAGAGCCATTTCACACCATTATAATTAGCTGCCTGCTCTATATAAGCATGTGATTAGTAACTGGACTCTTCAAACAGTTTGACTAACAATTTTAGCTTTTGTGAAAATCAACTGTTGTTATTGGTAAATTATTTCCCATTTTGTACCTAGTTTCCTCATCTTCAAAATGCGCTTGTAGTTTCTATCTCTTGGACTGATTGTGAAGATTAAATTACATTATAAATATAAAGAGTTTTCCAAAGTTCCTAGTGCACAGCTGGTACTTCACATATGGTGTGTATTATACATACGGTGTGTATTTCTTAAGAATAGTCTTCTTAAATATTTTGCTTTGTAATTTTAGAAAATAAGAGAGGATGTTGGTTAAAATTATGTAGTATGAAACTGCTTGTGACCACTGACACTAATATTTCAACGTTTTTGCTGCCATTAAAAATCTACATATTTTCCATGCATATATAATTACAACAGCATGAAAATATTGAATTTATAGATGTGACCACATTTATATTTCCTTATTTTTTGGTTTTGTGCATGCTTCCATAAAATATATCAAAAATAGATCAAAATAATTTTAGAGCTGCTATGAACTATTCAGTTTGCTATATTCCTTCCCACACTTATATAGAATAAGTAATTCGTGCTATAAAAATCAAAAGACATTTGATGAGAAATATGAGGAAACATAAAATTTTATTTACATATGAATTGACATTGTAATTCAATGTATTGACATACAATTGACATTGTTATTATACCAATTATTTCTTTTATTTGGCCTTGGATAATAAGGTAATAAAGTTTGAGATAGCTGGCAATATGACATTCTTTATTTTAAAATCAACAAAAAGAAAATATAAAAGTTAAGGAGCTCTTTTATTGTGGTATTTTAAAATAAATTTAATTGATAGACATATTTTAAAATAATTTTTTTAGGTTCCTTCATACCTGTTACTTAAAATACGCATTTTTTAAAAATAAAACCACTTTTGTTTAATTAAACAAAGACTAGATTAATAAATTACAAATTTACTGAGCTCCTAATTTTTCAAAGTGCGAGTGAGCTACCATCTACTGAGTGCTGTTCTTGTATCAAATTCTGGGTGAAGAGTTGAAGATGGATTGCCTCAGCTAATTTTTGTAACATTGAATGGAGACGAGTATTTATTCAAGGTGGACCACTAATCAGTTGTAGATACAAAAATAAATTATATAAAAATTTTGTTTACAATAAAATGTATTAAGGGCTGTTCACCAATAATGATAAAGCTGATATTTACCAAGGCTCTTTTAGGTGCCAGCCATCATGCCAAGGTCTTCACACATGTTTCTACTACATGCTCATATTGCAGCTTGTGGAATAAGCATGTTTCTTGTTTTATAAGTACTTTGAGCTTTACATATTGTACACTAGAAGTATCAAAACTCAAATCTGGGGCCAAATCTTTCTGGAATCAAGCACGTTCTCCACTGATCTTAGACATGGTTAAAGACCTATATTTTTTGTCAGCCTCTGTGTTCTATTCCCGGATACAGAAACATCATAGAGATCACAAACAAAGATGACATATACAAATATTAGTTTAAATATGCCTGGATACTGAATAGCGTTTATTTCAATATTTTGGCTGAAGGGCTGGTGTTTTAGGAGATGAACCCAGCAACCTGGAGCAATTTTCAGTTGGTAGTCTTACAGGCGGCACAGAACTGTGTGTGTCTGCTCAAGAATAAACAGAAAAAAGTATGTCTATTGAGTAAAGTTGAATTTCTTAGCTCATTTCCCTTAGAAAACCTAGGTTTGTCTCAATATGTGATTGTTAATAGTAGAGAATTATAACTCTGTAAAAACATGAAGAATTCAATTAATGTTTAAACATTGCTGCAGTAAATAATTCTATGAAGTAGGCAGGTGCAGTGAAACCACAGAAGACCATTGTTCTCCAAGTGAGTTTTCAGGATTTATAGATCCGAATCTCACTACCTGTAAAAAGAGACTGTCTATTACTCTTTTATTTGTCATGGCTCTCATATGTGAGAATGTTGTGTATACCCATCCATATAAATATACACTCAAAAGACAAAGCGTGGAGAGTAGAAAAACCAAGTTTCTCTGTTAAACCTGTTCTAAAGGCCAGGTAATTCATTCCACTCACAAGGTTCTGAAAGCACCTCATGGTAGCATATCTGAGTCATTTACAAAGAAAGTACAGAAGAGGAAATAATCACAGTACATTGCAAACTTCAAACTATTTTATAAAAAGGCTGCAAGTATCATAATCTTCTTGTGAAATTGAAAAACTATAGGATAATTTTAAACTACTTTTTCTGAAATATTAAAATAATAAAAATATACCATATCACTACTTTTTAATCATATGTCATCTACAAGGGTGACTGAATAACAGCCACAAATAAATTACATAATAACATAGGGCAATTTCTAATTGAACAAATATGCAAATACAATGAAGGTGTTTATTTTAAAAAGTTATTTCTTATAAAACATGTTTTTCCAATTGTATTTTTAAAAATCTGATGATGATGACACATTTAAATCCAATTAACCTCATTCTTAACACCCACAGTGTTAACAAAAAATTCAGATAGACCTAAATTTGCATTTAGAATTTTCATATTGCTAGTTGTGTGACCTTCAATTTAGAGATGAAACTTCACACATATCGTATGTTTATTTGATTGTGGTAAGTAGGACTACCTGACCAATTAGCCTTGGAGACCGTAATGAATTTATTTTTTAATAGTTGTTTTTTTTTTTTTTTTTTTTTTTTTTTTTTTTGTTTCCCCTGAGAGAGAGACAACTTCTCACTATGTTGCCCAGGTTGGTCTTGAACTCCTGGGGCTCAAGCAGTCCTCCCACCCTTGACTCCTGAAGTGCTGGTACTACAGGTGTGAGCCACTGTGCCAGGCCAAATAAATTCATTTCTAACTTTATATAACAAACATTTATATACCTAAGGCTTCCAAAACACTTATTATTGCTAGATACTTTTCTAAGCATTTCATAAATATTAACCTGTAAAATCCTTTACAAAAAGAGCAATGAGTTAGGTCCTATTATTCTATTATTTCCTAAACTTGGAAACAAAGTCACACAAAATTTAGCTCAATTTTCCAAGGTTGCAGAGCTAATATGAAGGAAATAGTGCTCAAACTCAGTCTTGCGTCAGCATCCCAAACTCTTAACAAATACATGCTACTGTCTTTGCTTTAAATACACCTGTGAGTGTTTGCATATATGAGTGTGTCTCTGTTTGTATTTGAACATGATTTCAGTGGTCTGCCAAGACTGTGATTGCCTGAATTTGGATGCTTTGATTCATACTGATTTTTCATGATCTGCCTGGCTCTTGCAGAAAACATCAGGGTCTATTAAAGTAACAGCTACATTTTCAGTTCATTGGGAAATAATGACAAGAAAAACTTTGATTTATTTCCTGCTTCTGTTTAATAAAGTTTTATTATTTTTTAAAAAATTTTAATATCTGTAAGTTTTCACAACATTTATCCAAGGCTTTCTTTGAGGCATCTTTCACTTCTTTGTTCCTTAGACTGTAGATTAGGGGGTTTAACATGGGGATCAGCACTGTGTAAAATACAGAAGCCATCTTGTCTGTGTCCAAGGAGTGATTTGATTTGGGCTGTAGGTACATAAAGATCAGTGTGCCATAGAAAATAGTGACAGTCACCATATGGGAACCACAGGTGGAAATGGCTTTGTGTCGCCCCTGAGTAGAGCGGATCCTTAGGATGGCGGCAATAATAAAGATGTAGGAGGTGAGGACAATGGAAGAGGAACAGATCATATCAAAGCCAGCAAAGGCAAAAATCAGAATTTCCTTCATGTGTGTGTCTGAGCAGGACAGAGCTAAGAGGGGGAGGTCATCACAATAGAAATGGTTAATTATGTTTGGGCCACAGTAAGTCAGATGAAAAGTGATAATGGTGTGGAAGAGGGCGACCAGGAAGCTGTATATATATGGAACTGCCACCAGTTGAATGCAGACTCTTCTTGACATCAGTGTTGAATAATGCAGGGGACTACAGATGGCGACATAGCGATCGTAGGCCATGGAGGCTAGAAGGAAACACTCAGTGATCATGAAGGTGAGAAAACAACCCAGTTGGGTTGCACAAGCATGGAAAAGAATGGTGTTGCGTTCCACAACAAAATTCACCATCTTCGGTGTTATAGCAGAGGAGTAACAAAGGTCAACAAAGGCCAGGTGGCTGAGGAAATAGTACATAGGTGTGTGGAGTTGAGTATCAATCTTGATTAAGGTAATCAACCCAAGATTGCCCAGCACTGTGACTAGATAGATAACTAAAAACACCCCAAAGCAAGGGGCCTGAAGCTCTGGCCGGTTGGTAATTCCTTTGAGAATGAATTCAGTGACATAAGTGATATTAACTTCAGCCATTTATCCTAACAGGTTTTGTAGATTTGTTGCGGTTTAAGAATAAAAATGATACTTCTCATGTTCCCTGTCAGTGTTGGGTAAAGGCGATCATTGTTGCCTTCTTGCCTTGAATCATATCATCATGTAGGCAAAAACATGCATCTTACCTCTCTAATATTAGACAGAGGCCAGTCTTGCCTGAGGGAGACTTGCAGAATAGTATTCTTAAGAAATATTTTGCTTTGTAATTTTAGAAAATAAGAGAGGATGTTGGTTAAAATTATGTAGGATGAAACCACTTGTGACAACTGACACCAATATTTCAACGTTTTTCCTGCCATTAAAAATCTTATATTTTTTCCATGCTTATATAATTATAACAACATGAAAATATTGAATTTATAGATGTGACCACATTTATATTTCCTTATTTTTCCAGTTTTGTGCATGCTTCCATAAAATATATCAAAAATAGATCAAAATAATGTTAGAGTGGCTATGAATTATTCAATTTGCTATATTCCTTCCTATACTTATATAGAATAAGTAATTTATGCTATAGAAATTGAAAGAAATTTGATGATAAATATGAGAAAACATAAAATTTTATTTACATATGAACTTAAAAAACACATTATTTTTCCAATTCAAAATTTAACATATTTGGAAGTGTGTTACCCAGAGTTAACACAAATCAAGTAGTTTATCAAAAGTTAACATATTTGGAAGTGTATTGATCAAAGACTCAACACAATTAAGTAGTTTATCATAGTTAAATCCCATGTAGATAAATAAGTTCCTCCACAAATGTGTCAATGTATTTCTAGGGCTTAAAATATCCAAGGCACTTACTCTAGTTGGTTGTACTTTTAGAAACATATTCTAAGGAAATATTCAGTTGTAAAAAGTTTTATGGAAACATATACTGGCGGGTGGAGTTTCTGATGCATCTTGTAGGATAATTAAAATTACTTGTATTTCTACCAGCCCTGAAAAAAAGAGGATTCATCTTGTTCAGTCCAATATTAGTCTATTTAAACTTTAGTCTTGAGAGATCATCGTATCTAACCTCTTTGTCTTTCACATTCCATTGATTAGTACTATTTTATCTATCACAATTGAGTGATGTCCTTATCAGATATTCTGAGTGCATTGCATGAATTAACTTGATAGTCTCTTGCTTACCCTATGAGGAAGGCTGTCACCCATATCTCCTTATAAACGTTGGAAAAATCCGAGTTTCTGGTAATGGTCACAGAGTATTAGTGTGACTGTTATAACTGACAGTAGAGTCCGTATTTCTTTCCTTTTTTTTTTTTTTTTTTTGAGACTGAGTCTCGCTCTGTCGCCCTGGCCGGAGTGCAGTGGCACAATCTCGGCTTACTGCAAGCTTCGCCTCCTGGGTTCACGCCATTCTCCTGCCTCAGCCTCCCGCGTAGCTGGGACTACAGGTGCCCGTCACCACGCTCAGCTAATTTTTTTTTTTTTTTTGTATTGTTAGTAGTGACAGGGTTTCACCGTGTTACCCAGGATGGGTCTCGATCTCCTGACCTCGTGATCCGCCCATATTTCTAATCACTCTTATGCTGCCCAAGTGTAGTGGTTTGTTCCTTAAGCTTTAATCACAGGGATGAAAGAACAAGACTAAAATGTCAAACTAAATGTTTAAAGCTTAGAGAAGACAAACATGAAAACTGTAGTTTTCCAAAGATTGCAAAGTTTCTCATATACTACGTCAAAGTAAAATAGAAGGCTCCTAAAACATATATATACACACACATACACATGCATACACATACATATACAGAGACATATACAAATATACAAACATATATACACACATATATATTGCTATTCTCAGTAAATAACTGTTTCATTTATGAATATTCAGAAGCCAGAATTATCTTACATATGGGACTTGTACATGTTCAATTTTTTTCACAAAGGATTTTATGTCAATTCTAGCTGTGAAGTTATAATCTGAACCCTGATTGAGGATAATTATAAGGCTGTCCCACAATGTAAAAGTAAATAGACCACTTTCACTGAAAAATAGTGTCAGGGAAAGAGTATCATCTGTTTTATTTTTTACTTAATGAAGTCCATCTATATGTTAGCACTTCCTGTGTTATTGCTTTTATATAACTTCGAGATTTGTGGCGGTTCCAAGGTACATGTCATACCAAGTGAGAGCACGCCACATGAGAAAATAGATGTATGAGTAAGAATGTTAACTATGGTGGACATGTGCTATTAAGTAACACAGAATATTTAAGTTTAAGTAGATACATACACCACATTATGGTAGAAAAACAAAGTCAACAGCGAAGTTGCATATTAAACTGGAGTTTAAATTCCAAATTCAATAAACTTAAAAATCACATAGAAATAAAATTACTTACAAAAATCTGTTACAGTGCTCATAAAATACAGCATTTATGATTTTGCACCTATGTTACAACTCTCTACATTATTTTATAATTCCTGTAAGTTTTTAAAAGCTGTTTTTCTTCATAGCCTCCGATTCATTTGTCTGAGTTTTTTCTTGTTTGTTTTTTTAAGTAATCACCATCCCAAAGTCTCACCACCCATTTAGTCATTTTCATATCTTTATCTATTTTAGGGGAAATCTAAAATCAATTCCATATTTCAAGCAAAGAGTTCTTTCATAAGCACTAGTGTTTCTTTCTTCACTTCATCTTCCTAAAGCAAGTTTTGCCTCAAACTTTACTGCACATTGGAATCATCTAGAACTCTTTACATGCCAATGCTGGGGCATCCAATACTATTTATTCAGAACATCTTGGAGGCACCGAGACCCAAGTGATTCTAATATACAGCCATGTTTGATAACCAATAATCTAAAGAACAAATTTGATTTTTGGAATGGCAACCAGAGTTCAGATATATTTTCAGAATTTTCAAAAATATTATCTAAAATATTTTTGGAAATATTTTCAAAATTTCTTTTTGGGATTTGTTTGCCTAACCTGTGATTTAGTTTGAGTACACCACTCCACCATGCCAGTGAAATCCCAACTGCATGAAAACAGTCTTAAGAAAGTCAATCTTCAATTCTTCTATTTCTATATGTCCCTTTTTCTGAAAATGATTTGACTGAGAAAGTACCTGTTCTCTTGGTTCCCTTTTGTCTTCTATTTTCAAAATCATTCCTTCTCCCATGTTATAACACAAGGCATACTTTTCATCCATCTGGAATCTTATTATCTCTTGCCCCCAGGTATAAAATATATCCTGGATTCTAAGAGACTTGAGCATTTGGATAATCCTTTTTATCAAGACACCATTAATATGACCCTCATCTGATTGATAAGACAACTTTCAACTACAAGTTAAATTTCTATTTAATCATCACTCATCAAAATTAGAAAAATATAGGTTATGCTAATTTTATATTAAGATACATTTAATTTTAGGCATTCATTTAAATCTGTATTTAATTTTAACTGCCAATATTCACAGCATTGAAAAATTATATCTTAATACCTAAACTATTGGTTGAAAATTTTAGATACTCATTTAACTATACATGTTGAAAATAAAAACATTGCTTTTTCTAACTATTTTGGTGAGTACCAAAATTAATTAGCAATTGTCTTTTTTAGGCCGTTCTGATAGTTGGCTAGTTCTTTAAAATTAAGCAGTTTTATTTATTTTGCTCTCTTCAAGTCTCCGTAGGTTGTATTTGCCCATTTAGATTCTCAAAACTCAGTTGCAAAATGAATTAAATCTCTCTCTGAAACACTAATTCTTGAAGGCCTTGCCTTGCTTCTTAAGAATTAAGGACATATCTCTGAGGTTTTAAACACTTTGGCACCTAATTAGAATGGCAATGCTTTGCACAGAAAAATACATTCAATAGCATAAAAGCAAAAGCTTAATGGAGACCTCCTCTTGCCTTTCCACTGCCCTATCAATCAAGACGTTTTCTGATTTACTCACTGCCTAGTGCTATTCAGGTTCTACCTTGTTCTTTATCAGGGTGTTCAGGGCTTTTTCAGGTCAAGCATTCTTCGTTCCAGGGCTGCAACAAGCTTGGTTTCTTCACCAGATCTTAGCAACAGGCTGCTGGGACACCCTGTGCGCCACCAGTGTGCTATAGGTGTTCAGACCTGGGGACATCTTGAGCCATTGGGTGTTTCCTCTATGTAACTCAGCGCATGCAAAAATGGCATGATATGGTATGGAAAAAGGTTGGGAAGCACTGGTTTGATTTGGATTACATTGGAGCCCTGGTTAAAGCTGAATACTTCACCTGAGAAGAAATATTCGGTAAATGATATGCCAACAGGTTTCTACATTGTTGTATTATAGGATTCAAAAATGTATAGTGAGTATTCATTCTTATTTAGGAGGGAAAAATTTACCTTATGTTCAGTGTTTGCCAAGGCTAAGGATGGATTATTTAAAAAATCTCATTTCCAGAACTTAAGGAGGGCCATTCTTGGTAAATGAACTTCCTAAGAATTTTAGTCAGGAAATCACATCTGCACACATCTCTCTCCTCCATTGTCCATCCAGTAACAACTGTTATTTTGTGGGAACTATTGCAGAAAGCATGGTAAATTCTAAGAGATTCTCTGCTCAACTTATCATGTCATCATTTAAGAAGACAGAAAGAGAGAAGGATGTCTAAGGAGGAGAGAGAGAGAGAGACAGCACTGAGGATTAATGACGTATTATTATTATTATTAATTTTTTTTGAGATGGAGTTTTGTTCTTGTTGCCCATGCTGAAGTGCAATGGCGTGATCTCGGCTCACTGCAACCTCCACCTCCTAGGTTCAAGCGATTCTCCTGCCTCAGCAGGACTCCTTGAACTTGAACTCCTGACCTCAGGTGATCCGCCCACCTTGGCCTCCCAAACTGCTGGGATTACAGGCATGAGCCACCGCACCCAGCCAATGAAGTATTATTTTAAATACAAATAGATATCCTTTAGACAGTTCTGGAAAAGCAGACAGTGTGAATGTATGAAACACAATTAGGATGCAATCTGAACCCATTTAACATTAAAGCTCACCGAACAGAGAGACTTCGGATGAGGATCTGGGGCATGGGTGGAGGGATGCCTATTGGTTCCATATACAGACTTACCCACTTAGCAGTGATCTTGACTCCCAATGAGCTCATGTGGAAGTTATTCAGATGATTTATTAGTTCTTAGGTCCCATTGGATCAAACTTGAACCTCTAGAGGTATCTGAAAGCTTGATGTTTCCTCCTATGTTTCTCTCAATGTGAGATGAGCTGGACAAATTACATTGAAAATTTTTTTTTTAATCCTTCAAACTACCTGTGTTCCTGAGACACTCATACTTCAAAAATACTAATCATATACGTATCCATGAGGGCAATTGTTTGATCTACTACTGGAAATGTTATAATAAGCCGTAACACTTAGTTCATTTTTGTTAAGAATCAAATTTTGTGAAATAATAAGATGAGCACTTAAATCCTGAGCAACTTACAAGATCTTGGGAAAAGGTCTGTGACTTTTTGAGTCTAAACCTCAATTTTAAAATGAAGTAAAATTATACCTTCTCTATAATGTCTTTGAGTGTATCTAATGAGTTAATGTATGTGAAGAGTTCAGTAAACTGTCAGGTAGGCAGTAAATGTTTGAAGATACCTGTTTTAATAAGTAGGACAGAATCAGAACCACAAATAAAACCAAGATACTCCAAAAGCACAAGAAAACCAAAACCATTACTACCAGTTTCAACCTCTATCTAGGTGAATCTGGAAAATTTATTAAATCTTTCTGGCGTACATTATGCTGTCTTTAATGAAAATGATTACATATTCCTCAAAATTCATTTCCTCATGTATCTGTCTCTCTCCCACCACCCATGTATATGCACACAGACACATATATGACTCATCATTCTACATTCTGCATCTCATCTCATTATCATGTTTTCTCACTGTTTATTCCATTTTTTTTTTTTTTTTTGGCCACTGAATCTGTGTTTTCTGATTGATTTGTCTCTCTACGTCTTCTAAAAGCATATTTCAATATAAAGGATTACACCTTTATTTTTAAATTTTGTATCACTTTAGAACATTGGAAGACATTGATTTTGTAGTACATTAAGAGCTTCTGGCTAGGCGAGGTGTAATCCTAGCACTTTGGGAGGCAAGGCAGGCAGATCACAAGGTCAGGAGATCGAGACCATCCTGGCTAACACAGTGAAACCTCGTCTCTACTAAAAAACACAAAAAATTAGCCAGGCGTGGTGGCGGGCAACTGTAGTCCCAGCTTCTTGGGAGGCTGAGGCAGGAGAATGGCATGAACCCAGGAGGTGGAGCTTGCAGTGAGCAGAGGTCGCGCTACTGCACTCCAGCCTGGGTGACAGAGCGAGACTCCGTCTGGGGAAAAAAAGAACTTCTTGCTACCAAAAAGACACATGCACACATATGTTCATGAAGCTCTATACACAATCGCAAAGACGTAGAATCAACCTAAGTGTCCATCAATGGTAGACTGAATAAAGGAAATGTGAGACATATAAAAGATAGATGGAGCTGGAGGCCATTATCCTTGGCAAACTAACACGGGGACAAAAAACCAAATACAACCTGTTCTCACTTATAAGTGGGAGCTAAATGGTGAGAACACAGGGACACATGGAGGGAAACAACAAACCCTGGGACCTTCTTAAAGGTGGAGTGTGGGAGGAGGGAGAGGATCAGAAAAATTATCTATTGGGTACTGGGCTTAGTACCTGGGTGACAAAATAATTTCTACAACGAATCACTGTGACACAGTTTACCTATAAAACAAGCCTGCACATACGCCCATAAACCTAAAAATTAAATGAAAAAAAAATGAAAAAAAAAAGTATACCTGAAAAAAAGAAGTCCTATTGACTCATTTCATGTTTTTTCTAAATCAATATTGAAAAATATATTATTTGTTATTAATGGTGAAATTCAGTTTCTTCTCAAATTACAAACTGAGAAACTATTATATATGTATTAGGTATGTGTATGTAAAACACAACCTGTAGCGCTAGTCAGAATTCTCAAAAAAGTTGTTTATTGCTTCCAATTTTTCATAATCCTTTGCTCTTTCAAATCCAGCTTTCCACTGATCACTGAGGCCAATTCTTTCCCGGTTAACCACTGTCTCACTATTGATATATACAATGGAAAATTGTCCATTCTTAGCTGAATTTCTTCTGAAATTTGGAAATGTTGTACAGCGTCTCACTTCTTGTCTTGTGTGACGCCACCATATTTTCTTCGTTTTTCTCTTACCTCACTAATTGCAGATTTGGCATCCTCTGTTCAGCTGTTAGTTTTTCCCATTCCTTATTTTTATAGACTGTTTTATCATACCCACAACTTCAATTATCAGTGATTCGTACATTAATTTCTCTCTGTTACCACTTCCTGTAGCTTCGGCGCTCTCTATCGAAATACCTAGTATTGAGTTTAAGTTGCATGGCTCAAAAGCAACTAAAATTCTACATTCCCAAGGTCAAGTTCCCAATATCTTGACCTCAGATTTGGTCGTTGTCCTGTGTGCTTTATCCCTATTGTCTATCCTACTAGGCAAGGCATATACTAGTATTCATCCTTCACTTCTTTGTCTTCCTTACTTCGCCAATTTGATATCTAATTTTTTACCTCTTAGATGTTCACCTTATTCATGCTTTTCCTTCCCTCTCCATTGCCATCCTCCAATCCCAACTAACTTCATCTTTTCTAAAATGGCTAAAATATCATTTTAATTAGTCTCTAATAAATTTATTGAAACACAAACCCCATTGGATAATCATATTGATTTAAAAAATTTTAATGCCTTCCAAATATTGTTAGAATAAAGATGAAATTTTATGCAATTGTATTCAGGCTTCTGCATGAGCTAAGACTTTCCTCTCCAGCTGTACCTTGCTCTCCCTCAAATTCACTTTCATTCTAGTCACAGTAGCTTTTCTCATTTCTTCTGATGTTGCAAATTTCTTGCTGCTTTGAGATTGAGAATATTGTTTTCTTTCTCCTTAAATGTTGTCCCTGCTCCCACCCCTTTTGCCAATCCTTTGGTATTGAAATTAAGCATCATTTACCAGGGAAACTTTTGCTGAAAAGTGAACTATTTTGGGTTTCCCCTCCAGTTCGCTCAGCGTCATGCATCTCTTCTTGGAAGGAATAATCGCAGGTCATAATTATATGCTCCTTTGTGGCCATTTATTTTAAGTCTCTCTCAGTAAATTATAAGATCTGCGAGGTCAGGGACCATGTCCAATTTGCTCACCACTGTATTCCTGCATCCTAGCATAGGTCTTGGACTATAAAAAATGAAAATAAATATTTTAAAATTGGCTTACTCAATTTTAAAAGTAGTTTTTTCTGTACAGTATAATCACACAGAAACACAACTGAAATCAGATGAGACAGTGTATTTTAAACCTTGCTTTTAATTTCTTAAGGTAGGTCTTACAACTAATTATTTGCATCATTCTCTATCTGGGCTTCTAAGATCATCTAATTTAACATGGTCATTTAAACAGATGCGGAAACCAAGACTCCTCGAGCTCTCACAATTCTCTCTCTCAATGTCATCTATGAGTGAAGAATAGGACACCACAGGCTTTTATAGTAATATTCAATCTAATAATAGTATTCACTGTAAATAAGACTATAAACTCATTTATAGTCATTCATATTGTGCCAAGCACTATTCTAAGAGGTCCATATATTAGAATATATAGTCCTGGCAACCCTGTAAGTAGTATTACTATCCCTATTTACAGAGGTGGAAACTGAAGTCTAGGAAGGCCAGGCACTTTGCTCCAGGCCACATAGCAGCGAACTGGGACTTTGACTAACTCCAGAAACATAACTACTAATTTACACTTTTCTTTCTTGCTCTTCTCTAAGCATGAAGATACTGATTCCCATGGACTACATCTCTAAGGAATACTTGATGGCTGGATTCAATAGGTTGCAGCCAATTGGAACCTGTAACAGGAGATCAGATGGGACGAGGAGAGAGAGGCCAGGATACATTAGCCCTGCTCTCCCTCTGCTCTTGGACTATGGCTGTCACAGTTCTAAAGGGATGCCTGGCAGTAGAGGCATCCCTGTCCTCACTTCCTTTCAGGCAACCTCTCACTCACACCCTAGCTATCACTGAGCTCTAGATTCCCATTGAGTCCCTTCAGCCACTGAGGTGCTAATAAAATTTCATGGTTAGGTCGTAGGTACTCAGTATCCCATGTTTGTTTACATCTCTTTATTTTAATTACTGGAGGTTGTTTCTTCACAGGAATCTAATCAATAATTCTCTAATTTCCTTGCAATTTATCTAACATTTTTCTTGATAACTAAATGCTTTGGGAATTTTGTTTAGAAATAATATCACCTCTATGTATTTAGGTGCGGGTGGGTGCATTCTAAGACCTTTGAGAAAAATGAAGCACTTAATTCAAGACTTGATAAAAATGGGCAGAATGGGTTTTCTTGGAAATGAAGTAATACTTCACAAAGTTCCTTGATCTCTACTATCTGCTTAAAATATTAACTCTTCATATTTTATTCACATAATCAAAAATATATATTTGAAGTGAAATGCATGGGTGTATTGAAGAATAAAGCATCCTCTGACAACTGTCAGCTGGGTCTGATTTGACACCAAATAATTCCACAGAACATCAACATGAGAAAAATTTACTGGGTAACTGTGATTAAACAAGACAAAATCAGGATAACTCAGCAATAATGTTGGAAAATAGACTAAATCAGGAAAACTGTCCAAACCAACAATGGCCTAGCATCCTTCTCACCTGGCTAATATGAGGAACTGCTCCTTTGTTTTTTAACCAACTATAGCCTTAGCCCTTTTCCATTTAACATACACAACCATAGAATTGCTGCCGCATTCTTTTTTTTTTGTAGATTTTTTAAATTTTTTATTATTATTATTTAAGTTCTAGGGTACATGTGCATAATGTGCAGGTTTGTTACATATGTATACTTGTGCCATGTTGGTGTGCTGCACCCATCAACTCGTCATTTACATCAGGTATAACTCCCAATGCAATCCCTCCCCCCCCTCCTCTCCCCATGGTAGGCCCCGGTGTGTGATGTTCCCCTTCCCGAGTCCAAGTGATCTCATTGTTCAGTTCCACCTATGAGTGAGAACATGCGGTGTTTGGTTTTCTGTTCTTGTGATAGTTTGCTAAGAATGATGGTTTCTAGCTGCATCGATGTCCCTACAAAGGACACAAACTTATCCTTTTTTATGGCTACATAGTATTCCATGGTGTATATGTGCCACATTTTCTTAATCCAGTCTGTCACTGATGGACATTTGGGTTGGTTCCAAGTCTTTGCTATTGTGAATAGTGCTGCAGTAAACATACGTGTGCATGTGTCTTTATAGCAGCATGATTTATAATCCTTTGGGTATATCCCCAGTAATGGGATGGCTGCGTCATATGGTACATCTAGTTCTAGATCCTTGAGGAATTGCCATACTGTTTTCCATAATGGTTGAACTAGTTTAAGCTGCCGCATTGTAACAACACTCAACACAGAGAGAAACCATGCTTTCTTGAGCACTCCCCTAAATAACCTAATACAGGTCCAAATCCTATTGCAAGCTCTTCCATAAACCCTCTTTTGAGATGCTCCTGTTTTACACGGTATATTGTTTCCCTTTTTGAAACAAGCAAGAGTAACACAACTTTGACTACACGTTTGTTCCTGGTGGCCTTTGCCTGGAGAACACAAATATGCAAAATGTCGTAAAATCTGAGTTTAATTTCAAAACAACATTGGAGGGTTAGCTGATGAGGTGAAGGGTATAGATGGAACACCTATGACTATGAACCAAGACATTAAAATTGGGTAATTGTTATAGGGAGATTTCTATAAAAATTCTTCTATATTTGTTTGAAAATATACACAAAAAAGTTTTTAAAAGTTTTTTTATATAGTAAGTAGTTTAACAAAAACATAAAAAGATTAAAACGTTTAAAATAGTTGTATTAGTTTGGGGTTTGGAACATTAGTACATCTCTGTTAAAAGTATTATGGAGGCTGACAAATCAACACGAAGGAAAAATAAGACAGATTTTTTTAAAGAAAAAATAAAAATATGTTTTGCAAGTTATGTGATCAGTAAAATTTAAGGAAATCAAGAAATCAGAATGTTTAAATTTTAATAAAAATGAAACCCTTGTGTATTGCAAATAAAAATTGTAAAAATACAGTGGGAAAAAACACTTAGAGTGGGATCTATTAGGTAAAGTGCCTGTTGAATTAGACATCAAAAGTATTCAAATAAAAAAGGCCCTAAAGAAATAAAATGCTTGGCTTGAAAATTTAATTAAAATGATAATATTTTATTATTATAAAGGTTTTTTTTTTTAATGCCTTTCAAACTGGTCCACTATTTTCTTAAAGAAAAGAATAACAGAGTCACCATAATAGATAAGACACTGGAAGTAAAGAAAAAGATGACTCAGTCAGAATTCCTGTCTTTAGATGGCTCCTAGTATAATAAGGGAGACATATATGGAGAGAATTATAATACAATATGAAAATATAACAATGACACAAGAAGTCACTGATAATACACTGAGAAATGGTTACTTTTTTTTTCTATTGGAGATCAGGTAGAGAGACAAGTCAGTGCATATGGTAAAAGATCTTCCAAGAAGTTAACTTCTGAGCTTGTACTGCAAGGACGAGAAAACGTTGGGCTTTAAAACATATTTCAGTAGCATAGCAAGTGCAAAGACAAGAAATGCAGCCATGGCCAATGAAGGAGAGGAAGTTTTGTGGCAGTCAAGGAGGAAAATGTCAGGGAAAGAAGTTGCCAAGAAAGGACTATGGAGACATAGAGCCTCACAAGTCATACTCCTGAGGGTAGTGTAAGTTCCATAGCAGAGAGAAGCTTATATAAATGCTATATATTAAGTTGGTGCAAACGTAATTGTGGTCTTTGCATTGTTGAAATTTGTTTGATACTGGAATACATTCTTAAATATATGTGATTATGTTATACATCATTTTAATGTGCATTTCTTGCTTTTTTTTTTGGCTAATGACTTAATACTTGCTGTTTATTTTATATTTACTAAGCTGTGGAAATGATGTTAGACAAAAAACAAATTCGAGTAATTTTCTTATTCAAGTTCAAAATGGGTCATAAAGCAACAGAGACAACTCACAACATCAACAGCACATTTGGCCCAGGAACTGCTAACGAATGTACAGTGCAGTAGTGGTTCAAAAACTTTTGCAAAGGAGACATGAGCCTTGAAGATGAGGAGTATAGTGGCTGGCCATTGGAAGTTGACCATGACCAGTTGAGACCAATCATCGATGCTCGTCCTCTTACAACCTCATGAGAAGTTGCCAAAGAATTCAGCGTCCACCATTCTACGGTCCTTCAGCATTTGAAGCAAATTGGAAGGTGAAAAAGCTCAATAAGTGAGTGCCTCATTAGCTGAGTGAAAATTAAAAAAAAAAAAAAATCATCATTTTGAAGTGTCATCTTCCCATTCCACACAACGAACCAATCGGATTGTGACGTGTGATTAACAGTGGATTTTATATGACAACCGGTGACAACCAGCTCACTGGTTGGACCGAGAAGCTCTACAGCACTTCTCAAAGCCAAACTTGCACACACAAAAAAGTCATGGTCACTGTTTGGTGGTCTGCTGCCGATCTGATCCACTGCAGCTTTCTGAATCCTGGCAAAACTAGAGATTGAGCTGAGAACTATGCGCAGTGAATCAATGAGATGCACCGAAAACTACAACACCTGCAGCCGGCATTGGTCAACAGAAAGCGCCCAACTCTTGTCCATGACAATGCTTGACTGCACATCACATAGCCAGCGCTTCAAAAGTTGAACGAATTGGGTTATGAAACTTTGCCTCGTTGGCCATATTCACCTGACCTCTCGCCAATCGAATACCACTTCAAGAATCTCGACAGGTTTTTGCAGGGAAAACGCTTCCACAACCATCAGGATGCAGAAAATGCTTTCTTTCCCTCCCTCCCTCCCTCCCTTCCTTCCTGCCTTCCTGCCTGCCTTCCTTCCTCTCTCTCCCTCGCTCTCTTTTTCTTCTTTCTTTGAAACGGAGTCTCACTCTGTTGCCCAGGCTGGAGTGCAGTGGCGCGAACTCGGCTCACTGCAAGCTCCAAGCTCCGCCTCCCGGATTCACGCCAGTCTCCTGTCTCAGCCTCCCTAGTAACTGGGACTACAGGCGCCTGCCACAATGCCCGGCTAATTTTTGTATTTTTGGTAGAGACGGGATTTCACCATGTTAGCCAGGATGGTCTCCATCTCCTGACCTCGTCGCCTCCACCTCCCAAAGTGCTGAGATTACAGGCGTGAGCCACTGTGCCCGGCCACAGAAAATGCTTTCTAAGAGTTCCTCGAATCCCAAAGCACGGATTTTTATACTACAGGAATAAGCAAATGTCTCATTGGCAAAAATGTGTTGATTGTAAATGTTCCTATTTTGATTTAAAAAGATTTGTTTGAGTCCAGTTATGATTTAAAATTCACGATGCAAAACTGCAATTACTTTTGCACCATCCAGATATATAAGACTGATATAATCAGAAGTAGCATTTTCAAAAAGTTCTTCTTCAGTGGAGTAGGGGATTAACACAATGAAATACCATGTAGTAACTTTAAAAGAGGCTAATATGTGGGAAAATTAAGAAAACCAGAATAAAATTCAAAATTAAAAAACACACATTATAGGCTGTGTGTATGAAGCTTAAAAAAATGTGAAAATTTTGATATTTATGTATTTAGTTTACTATTCCCTGGATTGTGTTACTGGGGTTCATAGTTAGAAGTCTGATAGTCTTAGCTGGGGAATTTAATAATATATGCATAAGTGTGTGCATGTATTAAAGAAAAAAACAATATGTAATGACACTTGTTAAAGAACAGTAAGAAGGAAATTATTCAGGACCCCTGGCATAGATACAGGGATGACTGCAACGGAGTCTTGCAGCACGGGAGAGAGTTTGAGCTCAGCTCTGAATAGAACATGGGCAAGAAGAAATGTGTAGCCAGGGGGTAGAATGGGGGTCAGTGAGTGGAAAGTGACTAGGAGAAAACACAATTGTTAAAGAAGTTTCCGGCTAAACCAACCTTACAGGATTCTTGCAGCAGACAGGCCAGGGTGATCAGACATCACATAGGGGTTGGTGGAAGATAACGAACCTGAGCAGATATTGAAAGCAATCAGATATCATGGGTGAGGGATTCTTGCTAAACTGACTTAGCAGGGTTATTTGCTAAAATTGAATTTTACAAGCAAGTGCATAGGTGGGCTTAGGAGCAGGCTTAGAAGCCACGTAAAGGTTTCATCATACAAATAATTTTTGTCATGTGTGTAGGGAGGCATGTATCCATATATCTGTCTCTTACCTGTATTTCTAATACAATGTTTATCCTATTATTACAAATAAGAGAATGGCAAATTTGTTACAGTTTACTGAGACACAATCATAATGGATGCTTGAGTATCTTAGAATAAATTTTGAAGACATAAAATAGAAAGGGAGAAAATAAGCACATAGTCAAAAATATCTAATCTATATTCACATCTGGATTCTAGCTAACACATTTATCAGCTGTAGCTTGAAGCAAAGTATTTAAATTATCTGAGCCTCTTTTCTTATCCAAAATGTGGACTCATTTTACCTATATCTCAGTGTTTTTATGAAGATTAATGATATATATATAAATATTTTAGCACCTTGTGTAGGACACAATAAGCGTTGACTAAATGTTAAACACTACATCATTAGTGTTATCATTTTATTCACAATCCATATAATAACATTAATTTCTAGTTTGTTAAATTTAATATTCACTGCAACTGTACTTTTTAAAATACCCCTCTGCTGTAAGTAGTAGTTTTATTTCTTAATTGAGGGTCTGAGTTTATATTGTTCCCAAGAGCGCATGGGTAAATAGGAGAAGAGCCTGGGTGCAAACCTAGGTCTGGCTCCAAATTCTCTTCTTTTCCAATGCCCTGTCTCCCGAAGGAAAGTGCTTCAAGGTACAGGAAATGGCCATCCCTGAGGAAGCAGATAATTGTCTCAACACTTTAAAACTAAACTACGTATTCATTAATCTTAATGAAAAAGTTGAAACTTTGTGTTTATTGAGATTGGTTTAAGTTAATACGTCCTGGTGGAAAAAGTTGAGAAACCAATCACTTTAATAAGGCCCTTAGAAACTGATTAGTAAGTAAATCAACTTTTTATAGCAATTACAGTAAGGAGTTGTGTTTGCAGTGAAGAATTTTGTAATGAGACCCAGAGAGACAGTTTCATCATCAATGCTTAAGCGAACTCTGACTTCATTTCTCTTTACCTAATGATTAGCAATTATTTAATGAAAATCAACAGAGGAAGAATGGCAGTTATATAAAATGGCATTTTTCTTAATTTTTCCAGATACTCTGAATTTTTGAAGCCTGGTTAGAAATAGAATTGCTAAACTAACTCCTTTCACACTGGTGCTCTTAAATTCTTTGATGAGATAGCATATATTAATCTGTATAAAATAATTTGGGAATATAATCACCAATTAGTATTTTTTACATTCAATGGCAAACCATAACTTTTATCACAATGAAAATTTGTGACATGTTCTATAGTAAGAATGCCCTATTACAATGCATTAAAAGAAACTAAAGGCAGTTTCATTCTTTCTTGAACAAAGAAATCCAAGATGGACAACCAGTTAAAGGCCTACTCACATGTAGATAGGATATAAATATCAAATGTGGAGACGTTCATGCTGCTAATATAATATAGAATATGCCACATCTGCACAGTTTGGATGGGGTTGATGATTTATGAGCTTCAACAGTTGGGCAGATCATTGGTTACTGCATATTTTGAGAGTATAGAGTAAAAACTGAACTAAGATAAAATGCTTATGACTATGGTCTAATTATTTTCTAGAAATATACCAGGCCACAAGTATCTTATTGCATAACAAATATTGTATTAAAACATATCAAAATAAATCACTCTAGTTAAATCTACTAAAATAAACTTTCTTGAAGGAAAATCTTAATTTTACAGTTTGAAACATTAGGGCCATACTTGTTTGCTTACAAATGAAGGTATATGCAGAGCATTAGTCATGCACAGTGCTATACACTTTGTAATTAAATAAGAAAGACTCTAACTAGGTACATTAGAAAATAAGTTCCAGAAATTGAGAAAAGAAGAAAAAAGGCTCAAATAAGTTTCAAATTAGAAATAAAAGAAAACATTAATATGGAAACCTATATAAAAAATGATTAAAAGATTCATGTGATTGATATAGGGGAGGTGGTGAGAAAACTATATTCTCTGTTTCAAACTTACACAACTTGTGTGATATTGAGCACCTAGTCTCCCTTCTTCTGACCTTAATTTATTCACATGTAAATAAAGAGCAGAAAAAAAATTTATTATTATTATTAAAACCTGAAATCAAGGGTTATTATAAATGGTAAGTTGATACAATTTGTGAAAAGTTTTTAGAACAGTGCCAATATATTAGCCAAGAACACTGCCTATATATTAGCAATGGTCTACACTAGCAAACATGATTATATTTTCAATAATGCTCATGTATTAGCAGCAGAAAGGATATTGTCAGAGAGAAAAGATGGACATTAACAATACCATTGACACAGGATTTTTCTAGGCCACTTTGCCATCCAGGGACCTCCACAGCCAGCAATGCCCCCAAATGTGGGCCTGCTTCATACCTGGGCCTGCTGCTGGAGGTACCCCACCAACTTGACCCACTTGTGCTATAGCTTGTACCTGTGTTCAGTTGTTCCCAAGCTCTTGTCCCATGTCCAGGAAGAATGAGTATATGCTGGCAAGTGAAGAGTGAGGATGAGTGAAGAATTTTATTGAGCGGCAGAATGGCTCTCACGAGAGAGAAGACATGGGTGTCAGAGGGTTGTCCCCCACCCCTGAGTTGAGTGGTTTCTCTCGGTGTGGCTGGATCCAAGGCTCTTACGGGCTCAGAATAGGGGAGAATGTGCTGATTGGTTTGTCAGTATACAGCAAAGTTAAAGGCACAATTCAAAGTTGGGCATGACAATGTAAGAAAACAATTAGGGAAGAGTAGGTATATATAAAATAGGTGATGAGTGGCGATGAATCAGAGAAAAGCATGCCAAATGGGAAGACAGGTTCTTAATCTGGTTCATGGATTTGACTTGTAGCTTGGCTTTCAGGCTTTAAACTATCTTTGGCTTAGAGGTGGCCTTTCACTGAGAACCCTTCCCTGTCTGCTTAGGCGTTGGTCTGCCTCCTGCTGTTATCATTATCTGATAGAATTAAATGGTAAAAAAAATTAAATTAACTTTTAAGACACTATATCTGTTTGCTTGGTATTTTTAAATGTAAAGATTGTTCTAATTACTAATGCGTTTTCATTGTTGAACTTAGTGATGTGATTCAAAAAATTAATGAGATGAAAGAAAGGCATTATTCTCCTAATACATTTTTTAAGAAAGTGTTTGATAGAAATTAATCTCTCATCATAAATAAAGCTCCAAGGAAAACAGAAATAAGGAAAACATTTAAAAAATAATAAAGATGATCTGTCACAAATTAGTAGTCACTATCATATTTAATGCAGAAAAAGTAGAAACATCTTAATGAAAATCAGGAAACAGATTCCTTTTACCTCCATTAATTTTCTTTTAAAATTGTAGCATAAGAATTTTTGTGAGGGTGGTAGGCAGTAGGAAAAAGAGACGAGAAAGAAAGAAGCCACATACAATAAAGAAAGAAACCAAAAGCAATAAAGGTAAGAAGACAAATAAAAAATAATTGTTAGCAAAAAGGAGACAGGTATTCTATTATTTCTGGACAATATACGAAAGCCAATACAATGTATATAGATTAACAAAGCTGTTTTAATGGGAGTGGTTACAAAAATGTGTATATACACATACATATGCACATATGTATACAAGTATACATGTAACAGTTTAATCACGCATCACTGTCAATAAAAAAATAGTTCTGCTATACTAAGGAGAAAATGAGCAGAATATTGTTACAATAAAAAATGATAGGACTAATACAAAGACACTTTAAAAAGTTTACTGTGGGACAGATAATAAAGAAGCATAGCACATTTCATGAAGGAACATAACCTAATATCATAAATATTTCAATTCTACCTTCTAGTTAATTTATAAATATGGTCCTATTATAATATGTGTTTTCTTTTAGAAAATAACAGAGATTTTAAAATTATGTGTGTATATACATATACATATATGTGGGGGATGTATATACACATTTAGAAAAATATAATGGATGACATTGACTATAATTTTTTGAAAAAACAGAATATTAGGTGAGAAAATACAATGCCACTTAGTGTGTCATTTTCAATCTATAATAATCTTAAAACTGTGATAGAAGAGTAGGGAAAGAGCTCTGTTAATGGCACAATACAGAAATCAGAGAAGCAAACCAGGTTTGTAGGAATATTTCAAATAAGTTTACTATTGCTTTGTGAACTCCTACTCATAATCATACCACAACAGAATGATACTGACCTCCGTTTTAGACCAGACTCTTCTGTTACAAGTTCTCATAGTATAACAGAAATTTTTTTTCATAATTGATTATAGTTTGGGAAAATTTATTTCACTGCGCATTAATAACCCTTCCCCATCAAAATATGTGGTATGGGTCGTCTCTGTATTTACTTGCTATTGTGTCTCAAGCATATAATATAGTGTTTGACACACAGTAGGTACTCGCTGTTTTAAATAAACAGGAAAAGATGTATTAAACCCCAAATGAGGCTGTGATCATCAACCAGTTTTGTGGAGAATAAAGTTAAAATGTGGAATCCTTGATTTATTCCCCATAGTAAAATAAATTATTGATTAATTTATAGTTATTATAAAAGTAATTATTATTATGAACTAATTAAAGAGTTAATCATACTTTTAAAAGACATAAAATGCTCCAGATTAACACTGATACAATGTTAGGATGGAGAAACTCCAGCATAACCGAGAGAAAGAGAAAGAGAAAGAGGGAGGGAGGGAGGGAGATAAGTAAGAGAGAAGAAAGGAAAGAGGGGAAAGAGAAAGAGAGGAAGAAGAGTTAAAAGAGGGGAGAGAACAAAGAGCTTAACAGGTATATTTGCATTCATTTAAGCTTCTCTATTTTGAAACTCATCAACAAAATTATGCACAGGTAACAGTGGGGAGAAGTCTTCAGTAAATGAAAATATATTCAGATATTTAAAAACAACATAGGATTATAAATCAGTGAGTAAATCTGAAAAACAATGTGAAAATACATAGAAGTCAAAACAATCTCAAATGGAAAAAAGTGAATAAATAACAAACATGAAAATATCACTTATATTAATGATCAAATATATACACATAAAAGAGAAAAGAGCATTTTAAAGTAATCAGCTTGGCAAAGTGAGAAATTTGTAATGTTTAATAATAGTGCAGGAAGAAAATGGGCATTCTTATAGCAGCTCTGTGAGTGAAATTGTCAGAAGCTTTCCAAGAGATTCCTTTATTTTATTAATTTTATATTGAGTACATAGTTTGTGTCAGGTGCTACGGAAAACAGTGAAAAGGAGAACAAAATGCTTACAGACACAGTAAATATCAAAATGAGGCCAGGCACAGTGGCACACGCCTGTAATTCCAGCACTTTGGGAGGCCAAAGAGGGCAGATACCGGAGGTCAGGAGTTCGAGACCAGCCTGGCCAACATGGTGACACCCTGTCTCTACTAAAAATACAAAAAATAGCTGAGTGTGGTGGTTCACACCTGTAAATCCAGCTACTCAGGAGGCTGAAGTAGGAGAATGACCTGAACCTGGGAGGCAGAGGTTGCAGTGAGCCAAGATCGCACCGCTGCACTCCAGCCTGGGAGACAGACCGAGACTCCATCTAAAACAATAAAATAAAATAAAATAAAAATAAAAAAGACATCAAATAAGCTAACAATGTAAAAATATTATATAGAGATAAATGTTATGAGAAAAAAGGTATATGGGAAGGAATACAGTGGTAGTACTATCATAATGAATGCTTATAGATTCTAGATCTTCACACAGTTTAACCCACTCCTCAAAGCAGCACTTGAGGCATTGACTGTTACTGTTACTCTTTTAAAGATGATGAAAACAAGACCCAGAGATGTTATGTGACCAAGTTCTTATAGAAGGTAATGGCAGAGCCAGATTTACAGCCAGATAGTCCACCTCCAGGGCTATCATACTTTGCCACCATGGAAGTGTCAGCAAGTGAGAGAAAGCATAGCAGTATCTGAGAAAGACCTATTATTCCAGGGAGGGGAAGCAAGTACAAATACTCAAGGCTGGAGAGTGGCCTCTGGAGTGTTTGAGGTCAGAGTGGATAGAAGAATGGTGATTTCAAGGTAGCACTAAGAGATCAAGAATCAGAAAGTTAACAGGGGCCAGATCATGCCAGACTTTACAGACTCTCATAAGGACTTTGAATTTTATGGGTGAAACAGGGCAACCACTGCAGAATTCTGTGCAGAGGCATGAGATCACCTAACTTACTGTTAAAAGGATTATTATGGCTACTGTGTTAAAAAAAATTCTACTGTAGGGGGAAAGGATAGAAACTACAAACCTACTTGGAAAAATATTTGTATTAGAAAAAATGGCAAACAAGAATACAGAACAGTGCAGTTGGTAAAATGTACTTGAATGCTGGAGGCAGAATTCCTACCAGAGTGAATGTGAGATATGAGCAAGAGGAGTCAAGACTTACTCCAAGGATTTTGCCTGATGCAACATGAAGTTTCCATGCACTTGAGATAGGAAAAGTTAGAAAGAAGCAGATTTGAGGTGGATTACCAAGAATTCAGATAGGATGATAAATTTGAGATGCTTAGTATGCTTCCAAGTGAAAGTGTCAAATAGGATGTTGAATACAGGAGTGTAGAATTCAGAGGAGTGTGTTGAGGTGAGGAGATAATTGGGAAATTTTATACACGCACACACACAGTCCTCACTTAACTTCAATGATAGGTTCTTGGAAATTGTGACTTGAAGCAAAACAATGTATAATGAGGCCAATTTTACCATATATTAATTGATGTAAACAAGAGTTAAGCTCCTGTGTCGTATTTCTGGTAACAAACATCACCAAATTTCTTTCTTCTTTTTCAAATTCATGTGAATTTGAGGATTGGCTTTTTCATTGCTGCAAAAAAATGAAAAGCAATGGATTTAGATAGAGATTGCATTGAATCTGTAGATCATTTTTTTGTTGCTGTCTTAATAACACCGTCTTCCAATCCATGAACACGAGAGGACTTTCCATTTATTTAGGCCTTTATTATAATCTTTCAGCAACATTTTATAATTTTCATTTCACAAATTTTTGATTTTCTTGGTTAAACATATTCGTAGGCATTTTATTCTTTTGGATACCATTATAAATTGATTTTTTTAACTTTCATTTTAGGTTCAGGTGTGCATGTGAAGGTTTGTTACATAGGTGAACTCATGTCACGGGGGTTTGTTGTACAGATTATTTTATCTGTACCAGATATTAAGTCCAGTATCCAGTAGTTATCTTTCCTGTTCCTCTCCTTCCTTCCACCCTCCATCCCCTAGTTGACCCCAGTGTCTGTTGTACCCTTCTTTGTGTTCATGAGTTCTCATCATTTAGCTTCCACTTACAAGTGAGAACATGCAGTGTATTTGGTTTTCGGATCCTGTGTTAGTTTGCTAAGGATAATAGCCTCCAGCTCCATCTATGGTCTCACAAAAGACATGATCTCATTCTTTTTCATGGCTGCAGAGTATTCCATGGTGTATATGTACCACATTGTCTTATATTCAATCTGTCATTGATAGGCATTTAAGTTGATTCCGTATCTTTGCTATTGTGAATAGTGCTGCAATGAGCATTCACAGGCATATGTTTTTATGGCAGAATAATTTCTAAAACAAATACCAAAACACTTCTAACTAAATATCAAAATAAATGTGAGATAGATAGATTGATTGATTAAGAAAAAAAATAATAACATCAAGTAAGATAATTATTTACCTACTTATTCCAGTTCAGGGTGGCAGGTGGCCAGACCCTATCTATCAGCTCAGAGCACAAGACAGGCACTGATCCTGGACAGGATGTCATTCCATGGCAGGGCGCACTCACACACCCATACTCAGTCTGATACCATGTAGATGTGCTAATTCGCCTAACGTGCACATCTTTGGGATGTGGAAACACACAGACTACCCAGAGAAAACTCACATAGACATGAGGGGAGCATGCAAACTTCACATAGACAGTGGCTCTGGCCAGGGATTGATGTTTAATTTTTAGTCAGCTTTATAATAAAATGATGCTGAACAAAAGAATGTTATTCTAGGACCTGGTGTGTGTGTGTGTGTGTGTGTGTGTGTTGTGTATAAAGACTGAGTGAAATTAACAAGGAAATAAAGATGTGCAGCTATAAAAAGACAAAATGGCAGAGAAGTGACTGGATCTGTGTCTCTCCAACATTAACAAAAGAAGGCAATGAAGAAGAACCAGCAATAAAACCGAGAAGGAACATCTGGAGAAGTAGGAGAAAATCAGGAGAGCGTAGGGCTCCACATGAGGAAAGATAATCAAAGAGTGAACAGCTCTGGCAAATACTGCTGACAGGATAAACAGTGTTTTGTGCAACATAGAGATTGTGATGACCTTGGTAAGATTTTCAGTTGAGTGGTGGAGGAGGGGGATGTAAAAGGCTATGGAAGTTATTTCAAAAAAAAATGAAAGGAGACAAACTGGAAGCAACGTGTAAAGACACAACATTTTAAGGACATTATCAGAAAAAGTTAATTTAGCAATAAGTAAAAAGTTTTACAGTAGCCATATTGTCTTGTTTAACATAATTTTAGTATTTTGTTCTAAAAATGTTGGATTATTTCTAAAAAGTTAAGAATGAAATATATTGTAATAGCATTGTTTTACTAATTAGAGAAAAATCACAAAATGTCAAAATATGTTGTTTATATATATGCATTACAAAATATTATTTGGAAGGCTATTCAATGGCATGTAAAATTCTGATAAATTGATGGTAAAAAATAGAAGCTGTAAATCGTCACATATTACACAATCTCAAATTAATGAGACATAAAGATATGAGTAGGTTCTATTTTAGATACTCCATATAAGTGGAATAATGCTATATTTGTTATTCTGTGACTGGTTTATTTCACTGGATATAATATCCCCAAAGTCAGTCCATGTTGTCTCATATGGCATAATTTTCTTTTTCTTTTCTTAAGGCTGAGTAATATTGTTCTCTTAAGCAATATTAAGAGGATAGATCTCCTGTTAAATGTTCTTAATACAATTGAAAATTTAAATTAAAACAATATGGTAGGGAATGAAAAATTAATTGTTCTCAAATTTAAAGAGTAGTTACCACCAGTGTATGATTTAAGCATATGTTTTATTTATTTATTTATTTATTTTTTTTGAGACGGAGTCTCGCTCTGTCGCCCAGGCTGGAGTGCAGTGGCCGGATCTCAGCTCACTGCAAGCTCCGCCTCCCGGGTTTTTACGCCATTCTCCTGCCTCAGCCTCCCAAGTAGCTGGGACTACAGGCGCCCGCCACCTCGCCCGGCTAGTTTTTTGTATTTTTAGTAGAGACGGGGTTTCACCATGTTAGCCAGGATGGTCTCGATCTCCTGATCTTGTGATCCGCCCGTCTCGGCCTCCCAAAGTGCTGGGATTACAGGCTTGAGCCACCGCGCCCGGCCTATGTTTTATATTTTTATCCATATAAAATTTTATAAATCAGCATACATATACTTCATGTTCTGAAAATAGATTTTTAACAAAAAGGACACTATATAAAATGCACTGTACTTATCAAGGTTTCTATAATTCTAGTATTTTAATTATATATATAATCCAGTTAATTTCATGAAATTGTTTTAATCAATAAAATTACATTTTTAAAAGACTTTGTTAATGATAAATTAAGGAGAAAGATTATTCAATCAGTAATATCAGGTCAACTGGTTAACTGTATGGAACAAATACCACTTAGATCCTAGTCTCAGGCCATACAACAAATAAATCCCATGTGAATTTTAAAAGTAATATGTTAAGAAAAATGAATTGTGCACTCTGTAGGATGTAGATAAAGAGAATTTTTTTTTTTTACTATTTTCAACTTTCATCATTAGAAAATAAAACAATAAATAAGTCTGCCTGCTTAAAACGTATAATTTCTAGGTATAAAACACACTCAAGAGATGGTTAAACAAATGATTAAGTCAGAATCCTTCTCCGTGAGATCAAGGGAAAGGAAGAATCAAAGGTAAACAAAAGAGGACATTGTATTAGAAGGAGTTGTGAATTTTTAATTGTTTGCCATCGACTTTTGTTTTGCTTTGCGTTGGCTATACAAATTGGATTTCACATAAACACAACTGTGAGATAATTCTAATTCAGATATGACATCATGTTGACTTTGTCTTCAAACGGTAAATTTTTTTCTGGTTAGAACTTCCCAGTGACAGGTGGGCCCTAGAGGGTCAGTGACTCCAAGGGAATCATGTCTGGAGAATATTAGGAATTAAATCTGAAGGAATAAACAACTTTACTATATAAAGGCATATATGGCACATTCATATACTCTCAGTAACTGAGAGTCATGTGAAAGGAGATCCCTATGGAAACATTCAGGGGAAGATTTATTCCACAACCTGGTAGGATGACAGATTCTGATGAATATTTCTTGTAGGTTCCTCCCCTAGTCTTCCACTACTTTCCCCATTAAAAAGGAAACAAATGACCCTGTCTAACTGTGCTTCAAGTGGATAAGGATATACCCTCCCAAAATACAATATCTGCCTCAACTGCTCCCTCAGCTTTTGGTCTCCTTTAGAAGAAGTAAACATTTGTTATCTTTTGATACAAGTCCAAGAATCAATTTCTGTAAAATAAAGGACTTAATGAGAATGAGTATTGTCTTTTAGGTAAAAATATTGATAGTTTTAAAGAAAATGTGTATCAAACAGACCTTCATATGCAAGAGTGATACACAAAAATGAGAACATTTTCTTAACATATTAAGACAGACATTCATATGCGAGGGTAATAAACAAAATAAGGGCATTTTCTTAACATATTACTTTTAAGATTCACATGAGTCTTTTCAAAATGTGAAACTGATGAGGATGTATGGGTTTTCCACTTATTTTTTTTATTGTGAATGTACAAGGAGAGAAAGCAAGCCTGATTCCAGTGTAGCTTTGAAGAAAAGTAACCCAATACCAAAGCTCCCACGAATTACTTCTTAGATTCCAATAATGTTTATCATGGAAGACTAAAAGTGGCACTAGAGTCAATATGTTCCCATGTCTAAAAGTAGGCAAATACTGGCCAAATCAATACTTTCTTATTTCCCCTTTTGTTCTACACCCAAAATAGTTAGCTGCGGTATCACTAGCTGCGATAAGATGCTGGTTCAGGAGGACAAGTCAGTTCAACAGTTTTATCCTAATGCACATTTCTCACAAAATGGGCTCTCCACTGCATGGAATGGTTGAGGGAGAAAATTGATTTTGTGCCAGGTTTTATGTATGTGTGCATGTATGTACACATATGTGTGTGTGTGTGTGTATAGGTGCATAATATTTTTGCAAATATGCTTTATTTTTGGAGAAAACATTAGGTAGAAATTTAAGTATTAAGCTCGAGTCAAGAGGGGAGAAAAGAAAACAAGAACAATTTTTCTGACCACTCACAACAAACGAAGGAAAAATAAAAGTTTATCTCTGAGCAATTTGTTTGGGAAGAAAAGGGAATTATTCTTTCTATTTTGCACACTTTAATTTTTTTTTTTTTTTTTGGATTTTGATATGGCAAGAATTTTTTATCTTTTCCTTTTCTCCCAAATTTAAATTCAGATTCCTCAGACTCTGAGGTGGAAAGGGGCGTATAACCCCCAATGGTCACATCACACAGGTTGTGATAACCATGGGAGAATTATGTACAGAAAAGGAAAATAAATTAATTCTGATGCTGAAGAAGGGGAAGGAGGGCACCAAGAGCCAAGGATCTAAGGAGATGTCTTGAAAATGGTGGCAACTGGAGGAGGACATGAATTTGTATGTGCTATAAACACAGAATTCACATAAGGAGAAATCACTTGGTAACCTAAGAAAACTACCCATGCTCTAGCTGGGTCTGGTTTTTCTCCTTCCCCCTCCTAATAGACGCCCAGGGGACCCTGCAACTCTATCCAAGTTGCAGACAGTGTGATGGCTTGGACCACAAGCATGGAGCAAGAAGCTAGACTGACTTATTCACAATTATAGATATAAAAGTCATTGCTTTCACAATGATAACTTCCCAAATCATGTAAGACAAGAGGATTTTTTTTGCTGAAAATAATTATTATTTTTCTTGTGAAGGAGATTATCACATTTTAAAAGCAGGAATGTATGCTATTCTTTTACTAAAAATTAATCGAACATTGTTGAAAACATCTCTGATTTCAAATTTTGCAAGAAATTAAAATAGAATACTACAGTTCACACTAGAGAACTATACTTTTAAAAAATACATATTCTAGCCTTACTCACCTATATATATATATATATATATATTATTATTATTATTATTAATTTGAGACAGAGTCTGACTCTGTCACCCAGGCTGGAGTTCAGTGGCGCAATCTTGGCTCACTGCAACCTTCGCCTCCCAGGTTCAAGTGATTCTCCTGCTTCAACTTCCCGAGTAGCTGGGATTACAGGCACCTGCCTCTGCACCTGGCTAACTTTTGTATTTTTATTAGAAATGGAGTTTCACCATCTTGGCTAGGTTGGGCTTGATCTTCTGACCTCGTGATCCACCCTTCTCCTCCTCCCAAAATGTTGGGATTACAGGCGTGAGCCACTGTGCCCGACCTTTTTTTATTTTTAGAAAGGCAGTATTTGAAAATCAGTTATGAATTCAAAATTTGCCTTATTCACAAGCAGAAATGTTAATGGTGTCTCTTTTTCTCCTCATTGAATATGCTGCTTAACTTTTCATTTGGCATAATGCATATTTGTTAAAATAAAAATATGGTCTATTCAAAAATGTAACAAATTAGTAATGTTAAAGTTTTGCTCCACAAAAAATAAGGCAACAGGAAACAAAACATTGTTTTCTTCTCTTAGCCAATACAATTTAATATTACCTAAATCTAAAATATGGGGCCGGGCGCGGTGGCTCAAGCCTGTAATCCCAGCACTTTGGGAGGCCGAGATGGGCGGATCACGAGGTCAGGAGATCGAGACCAGCCTGGCTAACACGGTGAAACTCTCTACCAAAAAAAAATACAAAAAAACTAGCCGGGCGAGGTGGCGGGCACCTTTAGTCCCAGCTACTCGGGAGGCTGAGGCAGGAGAATGGCGTAGACCCGGGAGGCAGAGCTTGCAGTGAGCTGAGATCCGGCCACTGCACTCCAGCCTGGGCGACAGAGCGAGACTCCGTCTCAAAAAAAAAAAATGGAATATCTTTATAAACATAAGGATTTTTTTTTTGTTTATTCTTACTACTCAGGCTTTAATCAATTTATTTTTTATTGTCCCTTAATTTTTGGCCTCATAAGATTACAAATAGCTAGAGAGGAAGAAAGAGAAAAGAAAAGAAATTATAAGAAAGAAAAGAAAACAGAAAAAACAAAGCTAGAAGTATTACATTACCTGACTTCAAACTATACTGTATAGCTACAGTAACCAAAAGAGCATGGCACTGGTACAGAAACAGACATATACGACATCAAAAAAGAATAGGGAATTCAGAAATAAAGCTGCACACCTACAGCCATCTGACATTTCAGAAAGTCAAAAAAATGTGACCTCCTATTCATTAAATGTTGCTAGGATAGCTGGCTATTCATACGC
The DNA here is from genome assembly GCF_003255815.1 of Theropithecus gelada. Classification (NCBI taxonomy): domain Eukaryota; kingdom Metazoa; phylum Chordata; class Mammalia; order Primates; family Cercopithecidae; genus Theropithecus; species Theropithecus gelada. Next base: position 16,721,693 of record NC_037682.1, on the reverse strand, counting down.
AGAAAAATGAAACCTCACCCCTACTTTTCACCATATACAAAAATTAACTTAAGATAAATTAAAGTTTAAATGTAAGAGCTCAAAAAGTAAGAAGCCTAGAAGAAAACGTAAGAAACATCATTCTGGACATGGGCCTTGGGAAAGAATTTGTGACTAAATGCATCCAGCAATTTAGCAATTGCTAAATGAGCAACTGCAACAAAAACAAAAATTCACAAGCGGGACCTAATTAAATGAAGAGTGTCTGCACAGCCAAAGAAACTATCAACAGAGGAAACAGCCTACAGGATAAAAGAAAATATTCACAAACTATGACAAAGGTCTAATATCCAGAATTTATAAGAAACTTAAATGATTCAAGAAGCAAAACAATAAATAACTCCATTAAAAAGTGATCAAAAGATATGGACACTTTTCTCTACAATACATGCAAGTGGCCAAAGAAACATATGAAAAAATACTCAACATCACTAATCATCATAGAAATGTAAATCAAAACCACAATAAGATGCCATCTCACACGAGTCAGAATGGCTATTGTTAAAAAGCCAAAAAAACAACAGATGCTGGCGAGGCTGCCAACAAAAGGTAACATTTATACAATGTTGGTGGGAATGTAAATCAGTTCAGTCACTGCCGAAAGCACTTTGGAGATTTCTCAAAGAACGTGAAACAGAACTACCATCCAACCCAGCAATCCCATTACTGTGTATATATCCAAAAGAAAACAAGTTGTTCTGTTGGCGGCTTTCTTACTCCTGTAGTTTGATGAGCAGGAGGGAGTGGTGCCTAGCAGCTTCTTCACTCCCATAGTTTGACGAGTGAGAGGAAGTGTTATAGCTCTTTCATTCCTGCAGTTCCGTGAGTTCCAAGTTCTTCTCTCAAGACCAGGAGGAATGAGGTACGTGGATGCTGGAGAGTAAGTAAGGCTCAGTAAAATTTGAAAGAAATGCTCTCAACAGTGAGAGGACACCCAAAAGTGGGTAGCCTTATGTGAGGCTGAGTCCAGGCTTTTTATGGGCTTAGAATGGGGAATGCATGCTGATTGTTATTGGTGGGCTTGGAAAAGACACTGTTCGATTGGTTAAAAGGCATCATTCAGAAAGAATCAATCGAGAGGGTGGTTAAGCTGGGGATGGGAGTTCTCCCTCTATCAGTGGATTCTATCTGGAACTAGTAGCTTGGTTTTTGGGTTTTAGACTCTCCTGGGCTTGAAGGTGGAGGTTCACCTGGACCCAACCCTGTCAGCCTAGGAATTTGTCTGTCTCCTGTTGCTATCAGTTCTACCAAAAGGACACATGCATTTGTAAATTGAATACAGAGCAATTAACAATAGCAAAGACATGGAATCAAACGAGGTGTCCATCAACAGTGGACTGGATGTGGCAAATATACACTATGTATCACCAAGAAAATGTGGCATATATACTCCATGGAATACTACACAGTCTTAAAAAGGAATGAAATCATATCCTTTGCAATAACATGAATGCAGCTGAAGGACATAATCCTAGGTAAATAGCTGCTGGAACAAAAAACCAAATATCACATATTTTCACTTATAAGCGGGAGCTAAACATTGTGTACTTGTGGACATATAGATAGGGAACAATAGACACTGGAGACTATTAGAGTGGGGAGTAAAGAGTGGGGCAAGGATTGGAAAACTAACTCTTCTGTACCATGCTCACTACCGGGGTGATGAGATCATTTGTATCCTAAGTCTCAGCATCACACAATATATCCATATTACAAACTTAGACGTGAGCCCCTCAAATATAATAAAAACCGAAGTTAATTTTTTTAAAAAGAAAACATCAGTCCTATAACTGCAAGGAACTAAATTCGGAAAACACATTGAATGAACTGGAAAGAGGACCCAGAGTCTCAGATGGAACCACAGACCTGACCAAGAAATTGATTTCTGCCTGGGAAGACCCTGAGCAGCAGGCCCATTTCATCTTTACCTGCACTCGTAACCCATGGCCATTCTGAAATCATACATTTTTGCTGTTTAAGTTGTTAAAACACACACACACACACACACACACACACACACACACACAAAACCCACACAAATGGAGAATGAGGAATAGCTCTGCCATAATGATCACACAAATATAAGGCCTTAGAATGTCAGGTTGTGATACCAATCTCTGTAAAAGAAGTTGTTGCTTGCGTAGCCCTGCATTTTGTGCTTCCTCCTGACTTTTTAGAAGCAAATTTGGGTGGTTTAGAAACATAAACATGGTGGTAACACAATTTTTAATACAAACCGATCATATTTTGCTCTCAGAATGTAAATTTATGAAAGAGTATATATCCCGCCTGCCTTTACTCAGATCTATTCTAAGTTACTAGGAAAGTGAACCATGGTAAATTTGCATGAATAACAATGCTTTCTGTGCTTGAATTAGTCCATCTTCCTAGAAGCATTACCACAACTATATTTTACTTCTCAGAGTCAACTTGTACATACTAATTGAATTGCGCACCCTTGTGGTTAGATCATCACATCCCAAATAAACTCACTCATCAGCAATCACCTTTATCTCCCACTTGCCTTTATGCAATTATCTTAGCAAGAGTCATCAGGGGCAAACAAATTTCCATTGTTGTCTTTAGCAAGAATGTAATGTAGAACAAGTAAGCTATGGAAGCACCAATCTAGACAAACAGTGAGCTTTTAAAGATTTTTAACCAGGGCCAAATGGGATGCAATTTAGAACTCTGTTGATCACATTTGAATGCATGCCCAGTTCAATGGCATTTAGTTGAACAGTGCTTCTTATCTGGTTGATCAACTATAGACATTAAAAGCTTGATTTAAGTTGCTATATACAAAGTCAAAGAATTTAATGTTAGTGAAAAGGAGCTGGAAGCAAAGAAAAGTTTCAAATGAAATTATCAATCAATGGTTTAATGAGACAATATGGGGTTGCCAAAGCTCAAGGCTTTGTGTCAGAAAATGTATACTGGCTCATCTTTTCATTATGACAAGGGCAGGAAAATCTTTTGTCAGAGAGAGTTCACCCTATTAACATAAAAAATGTGTAAATGAATACCCATCAAGGAGTAGAGTTAGGGTAAGAAAACAGACTGTGGAAACAAAACATTATTAACTATCAAATTATGCAAAATGATGACAAACGGGATTATATTAAGACACTAAAATTCTAAATAGAATTGCATTTTCAAAATTTTAAACTCTTTTTAGGTAAACTGTTCATCAGTATTCTATGGCCATGAAAAAGAAATGAAGTATTTACTTCTTTCTGAGAATTTACATATTTCACATGAAATCTAGTTTGAGGAATATGTATATGTGTAAAGTACTCTGCAAAGTAACATCCAACACTAACTTCCAACTTAAAGTATATGTATCTACACTCATTTGTGATTTCCTCCAGTGACGAAACTTAGCCCAATTTTAAGCACATTGTGAATGAACACTGTGTCATCTTTCACAATATGGGTGCACATGGAGGAGAAAATTTGCTTAGTAATTAGAGTCCATACATGGGGTAAAGCATCTCCCTGTTACATTGAACCTCTTAGTTTATGAAAGAGTTACCTTTAGATACTGTTCTCTGAGCTAGGACTTTTACCTGTGACCATTTATAATAGGACCCTGTTTATAATAGGGACAACAATATCCACTGCAATTTTACTGCCTCACATATGTCTTGGTGATTGCTTTGTTGACTGCTTCTTTCACATCCTTATTTCTCAGACTGTAGATCATTGGATTCAACATAGGAATTACTGTGGTGTAAAACACGGCCACCATTTTCCCCCGCTCTATGGATTCCTCAGTGGGTCTCCTGAGATACATGAAGATGAGGGTCCCATAAAACATAGAAACAGCCGTCAAGTGGGACCCACAGGTGGAGAACGCCTTCCTCCTGCCATCGGCAGAGTGCATGCGTAGCACAGCTACTACAATGAGAGTATAGGAGATGAGGACCACTGACAGGGAATATGTGAAGTTAATTCCAGCAATAACAATCATTGTGATTTCTTTGATGTGCACTCCCCCACAGGCAATCTTGATGAGAGGAGGATCTGCACAATAGAAGTGATTGACTTCAAAGTTTCCACAGAAGTATAAGCCATAAGTCCATAGTGTGCATATTAGGCTGACAGAGAATCCATAGACATAAGGCACAGAGATGAGCCGAACACACACAGTCCTGGACATTTTACTGCCATAAAGCAGAGGGTTGCAGATGGCCATGTACCTGTCAAAGGCCATCACAGTCAGGATATAGACCTCCACGTGGACAAGCGCAATGAAAAAGTAGCACTGAACTAAGCATCCCACATAGGAAATGCTTTTTGTCTCTGATAATAAGTTTTCCAGCATTTTGGGGGTAACGTTGGAGGAGAAGCACACATCCACAAAAGACAGATGACTCAGGAAAAAGTACATGGGGCTCTGAAGCTGAGGACTGATGCCAATCAAAATGATCATACCAATATTTCCCAGCAGAGTGATCATGTAAACCGCTAGGAACACCACAAAAAGGAGAACCTGTAGCTCCTGACGAGAAGTCAGCCCCAGGAGGGTAAATTCTGTCACATCCGTGAAATTAGGCATTGCCTTAGTATAGGCCAAGTCTGTGTTGCCTATGGAGAAATTTTTTTAAAAAGAAGGTAAATGGATTTGTTTTATTCTTGAAACTTTGAGTTGCCTTTGCCCTTATTTTAATTCAAATACTTTAGAAACAATGTACACTTTGCAAAATGTACAATACGGTGTATAAATATACTATATGTAAAATGAACTGAATACATAACACAATAGGCACGTCAGTTTTAGTTCTGAGCTAAGTTCCCTTTGCTATAGATGTCCATGATTGTAGTTTCACTTTTTTGGCTCACCATAAATGTCAAACTAGGTAAAGAGCTGCAGATGCTGTGGTCAGAGATTTTCCTATGTAAAAATTTCTGATCTCTACTGATTTCCTGTCACTAATAGAATTTGACTTGGGTTAATGTTACTACTGTATTAAGTATAAAATATATGAAATAAAGCATCAAGGCATCTAAGAGACATAAACTAACACTACTTCATTTTGTTTCAGTCATTCTGTGATGTACTTTTATTTTACACAAAATCATTAGCGCTTTAGCATTTAGCAAAAGTTATTGTGGGTTTTGCTGTTACTTTCAATGGCAAAAATGCAATTACTTTTGTATCAACCTGATATTAGTTTGTTTTGCTTACCTTAAAACTCCTTAAACTGTCTTGCTAAGTAGTTACATTTAATGGAAATTCAGAAATAGTTATACATGCGATTTCTACATGCCCTGATCTTTAGATTCACTAAACATAATACAATAATCCAGTATAATTAAAACTCTCTAAGAAATATTTTTCTAGAGGCAACAGTCTCAGTTTTGTAATATTTGTAAGAATAGCTGTTACTGAATGTTCAGAAAAACTCTTCCATGAAAACGTCCTATAAAACAGGTTTTATTTGCGTGCCCATTTTGCAAATGAGGAAACTAAACACTGAGAGATTAAGAAAGTCTCCCTTGGTCAGAGGTCTACTAATTAGCAGAACTGGGATGCAAAAAAAATCACTTTTGTGATGTGTCTTTGACAATATTCCATTGGTGCATCTTCGATAGCCTCTTCCTACCATTATATTTGTTTTCATTTAAAATTCAGTTTGCTCATCCTCCACAATGGTAGGAAGTTACCTCTTTCAGTTCATCTTCAATGGACTTTTAAGAGCTTTGGTTACCCTAAAGCAGCCTAAACCACTGAGATAGTAAATCACTACAACTCTCTACTTCTTCAAGTTTATCATCCAAGGATCAGATGATAATGATTTCCAGGAGAAAATAAATTTAATACATAAATGTGTATCATCTATCAAAATAAGAAGATTGAATTTGCAATTTACAAATAAAACCCAAAATTCATTTCTATTAACATTTCAGGAGTTTTTAATGAAGAAAAACGGTGAAGGTATAAATTACTGGACCAATCATGCCCCTATATCCCCAACTCCATTCATACATATATTTAAACAATATTATGAAAGTTAGTAGTTTTTGCCTGTAAAGGAGAATGAGAAGATAAAAAATGTGAAATGAAATGAAGAGTTTTGCAAATCTTCATTATAATAAGCTCATTCTTACAAAGTTTTGAATAAACCAGGGATAGAAATACAAAAAGTTCCCAGTAATATAATTTCATACAAGAAGACACTCTGATAACAAATAAGTCTGTGAATAAGGTATTAGTTTCCTCTTCAAGACAGAGAATGAAATTAAAAGATTTGACTACATCAACCTCTGTTGTAATGAGTGAGGAACTTGCAGACCTACCTTCAGCATTCAGAGTAGCAAATGATAACTTCTCACTATTTATAATAATGTCCTAAACATTAGGAACACTGGGATCATCTCCCTAAGGGACTATTCAGGTAATTATGAAAAAAAATAATAAGTAAAATTGTAGACACAGCTCAGGTGTAGGAGCAGTTAAGGAGTGTGAATGAGAAGAAGAATTTTTAAATAAAATAGATCAAAATTCTTCATCAACAATGTAATCTTATCTCTCACTTTCACATGGGTTCTGTCTTCTTTTATTTACACATTGACAATTATGCATTTCAGCAAGATATTGGTTTGAATCATTTAAAATTTCAGTGAGTCCCTTTCTGGCTGGACAACTGTTCTAAAAAGTGCCATCTGTCAGGACAAATGATCATCGGAATGCATGTCCCATGCATCTCATGGTTATGTTCAGATGTCAGATGCCTCAAAGAATAAATCCTTGGTAAAATGAGTACATGTAGAAGTCATTACTGAAGTCGGTCAGGTCTGGGATTATACCTTTGGTATAACACTTTCACTATGTTACTTTGGATGAGCGATGCACTTCTGAGCCTCAGTGTACTCATCTGTAGAATAGGGAAACTATTATCTTACATTTTGGTTGAGATGATCTTAGAATAATATAGGGATAACTCTCTTCCCAATGACTGCTGCATGTGAAGCACACAAAAAGTGTTCATTATTTGTGCAGTTTTACCTCTAAACAGTTCACTAGCATTATCTTACCACTTCTTTAGGATTCTGACTAATACTATCCTTACCTTGAAGAATAACATTATTCCTATGTGAAATAAGTATGATGTGCCTGGCACAGTGGCTTCTACCTGTAATCCAGCACTTTGGGAGGCCAAGGGGGCTGGCTCACCTGGAGTCAGGAGTTCAATACCAGCCCGGCCAACATGGTGACACCATGTCTCTACAAAAATACAAAAAGTAGCTGGTCATGATGTCAGGTGCCGGTAATCCCAGCTATTGGGAGGCTGAGGCAGGAGAATTGCTTGAACCCGGGAGGCAGAGTTTGTAGTGGGTCGATATAGCACCACTGTACTCCAGCCTGGGCGACAGAGCAAAACTCCCTCTCAAGAGAAAAAAAAAAATGAGAGAGAGATAAGTAAGGTTTACAACCTTAAAAGTAAGTGGATGGGTGACAAAAAGTGACTTGTCCGAGGTCTTCCACAAATGCACTTGAAATTTGGAAACTCAAACCAGAAACATGGTTTGACCACGGACCTTGACTCATCATTCTTTATGTTATCTAAACTAACTCTCCAAAAGAATAAACAGAAATGCATTTTGCCTTTGAAAAAAACAGGTAACAAAGACAGTTCAAATTTACCTGCCAACATGCTGAAAGTGATCAAATGCTTTCAATACACATTTTGAAATTTATTAATAACAAAAAACTAATTTGGCATATCAAGAGTTCCCCCAAAATGGCAAATAAATGTTTTTATTGCCAAGATAAATTACTTTTAACTTTGGAGTAATCCCAAAAGAAAGAGTACCTCAGACATTAAAAGTCTCCAGAGGTTTGACATATTTCAACCAGACACAGTAATATACTATAATCGAATCTAAATTAGTAATTTGTTTTTTTTTTTTTTTTTTTTTTTTTTTTTTTTGAGACGGAGTCTCGCTGTGTCTCCCAGGCTGGAGTGCAGTGGCGTGGTCTCGGCTCACTGCAAGCTCCGCCTCCCGGGTTCACGCCATTCTCCCACCTCAGCCTCCCAAGTAGCTGAGACTACAGGCGCCCACCACCACGCCCGGCTAGTTTTTTGTATTTTTAGTAGAGACGGGGTTTCACCATGTTAGCCAGGATAGTCTCGATCTCCTGACCTCGTGATCCACCCGCCTCGGCCTCCCAAAGTGCTGGGATTACAGGCTTGAGCCACCGCGCCCGGCCAGTAATTTGTTTATGTATGCAAAAGGTTTTAAAATGCTGCCCATTATTTATGTGTACGTATGTGGAAATGAGTTCATTGCACTTATAGTTTCTCTTGATGTAAATAAAATTCAATCATGGACAAAGAAGAGTGCTTTTTTCACACTTCCATCAACAGCAGATAAACATTTGTTTTTCTTCACAACCTTATGAGCATCTAATTTTTTTGGCTTTTTGATAATAGCCATTCTTACTGATGTGAGATGGTATCTCACTGTAGTTTTGATTTCCATTTTGTTAATTATCAGTGATGTTGAACTTTTTCATGTGATTCTTGGCCTCATGTATCTTAGTTCAACCATTGTGGAAGACAGTGTGGTGATTCCTCAAACACCTCAAAACAGAAATATCCAGCAATTCCATGCCTGGGTATATGCCCAAATGAATATAAATTGTTCTACTATAAAGACACATGCACATGTATATTCATTGCAGCACTATCCACAATAGCAAACACAGGTAATCAACCTAAAAACCCATCAGTGATAGACTGGATAAAGAAAATATACATATACATCATGGAATACTAGGCAACCATAAGAAAAACAATGAGATCTTGTCCTTTGCGAGAACATAGATGGAGCTTGAGACCATTATCTTTAGCAAACTAATGCGGGAACAGGACACCAAATACCTCGTTTTCTCACTTAGAAGTGTGAGCTAAATGTTGAGAGTACATGGACACATAAAGGGGAGCAACGCACATTGAGGCCTATGAGAGGGTAGAGGTTGGAAGGAGGGGGAGGATCAGGATAAATAATTAATGGGTGCTAGGTTTAATACCTGGGTGATGAAATAATCTGTACCACAACCCTCTATGACACACGTTTACCTATAGAACAAACCTGCACACCTACCCTTGAACTTAAAGGTTAAATCAAAAGAATGCTTTTTTCTCAGATGACGCCAATCTTATTTTATATTCACATCTTTGCAGATAATTCTTAATTTTTAAATGTATAATTTAAAATGTATAAATTACATTTCTTTAGCTGTATATTGTTTGCATCAAAACAGGTGATTATTTATTTGACCTGAGGATGTAGACTTGATGAAATAAGCTAAGTTGTAGTTTCATCCTTATGCTTCATGACATAAGGTTCAAGAGAGATGTCAAATTATGTTCCTATTATGTCAGAAAATGTTATTGATAACAACAAATAGTGCGTCCTAAATACTGAATTTATTTCAAATGTAAAAGTTAACTAGAATATGTAGGTGCAATGTGTTGGTCACAGGTATACCAAATATCCCACATGAGTGGAATGTAATTCATTCTGTGGAATTTGGAGAGCCATGGTTTTACAATGACAGCTTCTTCTACTAATTATCCTCCTACTCTTCAGTCAGAGTGAAGACACCAGCAGGGGCAAACCAGAGTCTGGTGACGGGCAATCGTAGAGTTGAAACACAGCAGTTCCCAGGATCTGTGAAAGAGAGACACTTACCATGTTGTGTTTCTTAAGAAACACCAAAAAGTTAAAAAGCATGAAATACAATAATATTGTTATTTTCCAAGTAGTAGTCTCTGAACAGACCCTACACAACATAATGAAAGATGCATTAAACAATAAATAATCTCATAACAATTAGACCAATATTTTATGTCTTCATATTGGAAAACCAAATTAAATATCATGGGTTTTTTTTTCTGCCCCAAATTTGTTTTTAAGTGGGCAAATGAGTATTTCTTAAATTCATGCAACTGTACTTTTCATTAAGAAAAAGTCTTTTGGTTGCAGCTAAGTATTTGAGCAACTTCCCTTAGTACACCTATGAACTTTGGCACACATCACCGTTTCAATTAATTTATTTGTATGTAATTAATCTCCATACATCAACAGAAATGAATCATTCCACCTTACATTTTCTCAATTTGCACCATTTTTATTTTTCTTTTCAACCCACAGAATATCTTTATCTTAGTGTTCATAGGCACTGGGTAATAACCGTTTTCCAAACAAATAATAGAAGATAAAATTAAATCAAATTTGATTTTATTTTGTTTAACATGATCTACTGATCACTTTTGTCATGGCCTCTTTCACATCCTTGTTCCTCAGACTATAGATCATGGGATTCAACATGGGGATCACTGTGGTATAGAACACAGCCACCATCTTCCCCTGCTCCACTGACTCCTCTGAGGGATGTCTGAGATACATGAAGATCAGAGTACCATAGAATATGATGACAGCTGTCAGATGGGACCCGCATGTGGAAAAGGCCTTCCTCCTTCCTTCTGCTGAGCGCATTCGCAGAATGGCAACGAGGATAAATAAATAAGAGATGATAATTACAGTCAGGGAATATGTGAAGTTAATGCCGGCAAGTATGATCATCGTATATTCTTTTACAAATGTCCCGGCACAGGCCATTTTGATGAGAGGTGGATCTGCACAGTAGAAATGGTTGATCTCAATTTTCCCACAGAAGTACAAGCCGTAAGTCCATAATGTTGCTGCCAGACTCGTCAGAAAACCATAAATGTAAGGGAAGGAAATCAGTCGAATACAGACAACCCTTGACATTTTACTGCCATAAAGCAGAGGATTTCCAATCGCCATGTATCTATCAAAGGCCATCACAGCAAGAATAAAAATTTCCACATGGACAAGAGCAATGAAGAAGAAACACTGTACTAAACAGCCAGCATAAGAAATTGTTTTTTTATCTGATAACAGGTTTTCCAACATTTTAGGGGTAACATTGGAAGAAAACCACACATCAACAAATGACAAGTGACTGAGGAAAAAGTACATGGGGCTGTTAAGCTGAGGACTGACCTTGATTAACATGATCATGCCAATATTGCCCACCATGGTGATAATGTAGACCACAAGGAAGACGATGAAGAAGAGAACTTGCCATTCCCGATGGCTGGTTAGCCCCAAAAGAATGAACTCTGTCACATCGGTGAAATTGAGCATTTTCTCAATTCTAAGTCAATATCAGTTACAAAATTTTTGATAACTAAAATAAAATAGACGAAAAAATTAGGATGTTTATTTATTAATTTATACCTTTAGATCCTCCCTTTATACAACATCTATAAGCACACTGCATTATTTTCACCAGTCTTTTCTCAGTGCCTGTTACGTAATAGGCTCTACAATGAATAAATGTGGACAGTCCCTATTATGTAACAATTATACAAAGTATAATTGTATACGCTGATATTAAGTATTGTGAGTAGTCACATTTCCAAGATTACTTAACTGCTTAAATTTTCCTCATTTCCAATGATGGCATGTTTGGAGTTTTATATTTTAAAGATAGTTACAGGGGATTATAGTTATTTTCATAATAGAACTTAAAAAGTGTACATTTTTACCTAATCTCTTGTTCATTATAAGCATATTCTCAATGATTAGAGAAGAAAATCATATGATTAAATAATTCATTAGCCTAAAATGTTATAAAATATTTTTAATCTAATCTCATTTGCATTATTTTCAAGTAAAGAACAAAAAACTGATGATAGTAGCCATCAAAGTCAAGTTAAAGGGTGAATTATTTGTCCATGTTCACACTGTATCAACATGTTCTGGATATGGACTCCCTCCTAACTCTAGTATAAAATTATAATCCACTAGATATTATATACTGTTATGTTCTAGAGATTCAAAGAGATGTACAACATACAGATTAATGTCAGTACTTATGAAGCTACTAATGTAAATAAATACTTTCTAAAACTTGGATGTATTCTTATAGAGGTATAATAGGGACAGAAATTTAGGAAGTGATTGATTCTCTTTTGAGGGTTCAGTGGAATTCTAGGAAGATTTCTTGTATATTTTGCAAATTTATTTTCAAATATAGGAAATTTCTTCTAGAAAATGTTACTCAAATTATATTTCTAAGAAAACATTAGCATTTGGCATGATCTTACTAGATATAATAGAGAATAATCCACAAGTTTTTCTCCATCAAATGGGACATCTCTTTGCCCTGTCAAATCTCTTAGTGACTCACAGTCTACCTAGTAAAATTATTTACTGTACACATCATTCGTTTAATATACAAATTTACACTCACTCCCACACACACTCACACACCTCTATGTATATACATATGTGTGTTTATATATACACATACACCTATAAGTATGTAAACATACATAAAGCTTATATATATTTCTCTCATATATGTATGAGATATTAATTAGATATTTTGTCATTAATTAGATATTTTGTCAATGAGCAGTCACATTCTGTGGAACACAGAGTGCAAATATATCTAATAAGAATCTTGAGACAGCCTTTCAGCAGGAAATATATCTGTTGGAGATGGGATTGTGTCAGACCTTCTAATGGCTATATATTATCTCTACAGCAAATGATTATTCCCAAGACCCTTCCTGTAATCTGCAACGTTAAACTGTATTCAATCACAATGTGATGAAATTTATCCATATTATTACTGGTTAGCAGTTACCCAAAAAATTAGCAGTCAGGAAGGTAAATCGCAATGGATAATGAAAATAAGTGAACACTTATCCGTAGTAATAATCCAAAACTTTTCAACCACAAACTTGGAAAGAACAATTTTCTATGACTAGAGGAGAAAATTACTAACTGAAACAGGTTACATTCTACATGGCTCCAGAGGTTTGATCTAATTAATAAAAATTTGAAGGATTAATTACTGGGTACATTTTTTTAAATGAATAATAAAGTTCTAAAAACTACGTATACTGCCTTAGAATATATTTATATATAGACTGCAAAATCTGTTAGAGTCGTTAAAATCTCTAAGATCCTTAGATTCATATCCGAACAGAGATTACAGACATATCAACAGATAACTCTAGATTTCTGATTCAACAGTTTATGCCTATGGCTGCCCGAAATGTTCTTGCTGGCAATAGAAGGATTCTTACTTGGAAAGTCATATCTCATTCTGTGCTGAAGGCTGATTCATCACAAACAAGGATGTAGAAGATGCCATTGTCAGTACTCCCCACAAGCTAAATACGAAGAGCCCTGAGTGATGGTTATCCAGGTGATGAATAGCATTAGTAAAATTACAGGAAACTAGGGGTTAGATATGATCCTAGGGGGTGCAAGCTGTACAAAGAAATAGAGATTAGGGGACCTCAAGAGTATTTAGAGAATTTCCTCATTACCTAAATTAAAAAATACATAACCTTCCCTTATTAAATTACTCTATTTCAAATTAAATTGCCAATAAATATGGATTCTTTTCCAGACCAGGTATGAAGCAATATTAACTATCCTAGTTAAAGATTTCTGTTTCTATCATCAGAGCTTGGTTGGATCCAGGCTCTTTGACTTATTTTATAAAACTGCACTTGTCTTATTCTTGTTTTGTTTTGCTTTTACTTTTTATGTTCCTCAGTGGGACTTAACAATAATAATAATATTCATTTCATTGTGTGTTTGTGAATATGAAAAGATATATATTAACACATAATACATATGAAAATGATTATCAGATACACTCCTTTATTCATTTGTAATTATCAAATAATACATAGTCTTACTGAAAATGTATCTCTCTTTTATGTATCTCAACACATACACACATAACGTAGATAAAATCATGAATGCATTCCTATAAATCGTAAAAGAAAATAAAATCTCCAGTGCAAGCTCCATCTGACAATTCCAGATACATACATTTTTCACCAACCTGAGAATGAAGAGAATGTGGATGCAGAGTTGAAAAGTGCATGCTATATATGGGAATGGTAAACACTTTAAACCTGACGAAAGAGAAACTGGGAGAAGTCCACAGTGGAAGTCTCCCTTGACTGCTTGATTAGAAAGCAAGGAGCAATTAAGATTTTTTTCCCCATAGAAATGGTCCTGTGGAAAAAGTGCATCTCTAAAGAGAAAGCCAACTGTTGAGTGTGTGGGTTTTTTTCATTAGAGTTTTCTACAATTTTATTTTCCCCCTAACTCCAGTTATTTCGAATGAGGACTAAAATCAAATACAATTGGGGAGGGGATTTGTATCACACTAAACCTGTTTATGGGGTAATCCAAACTGTGTATATCCAGTTCATGCTCTATACTTCACATTCTCTGCTGTAGGGTTTTTCAGGGAAGATGAATGAAGTATTATTCCCTCTAATTAAAAATATAGCATGTAAAAGCAGAAAAAATACATTTTCTTCAATTCCCTCATTTTATAAATAACAAAAGTATTACTTCAAGTAGAAGTAGTAATAATAGCAACAATAATGCATTTTTGAAGTAACACACACCAGATACTGTGCTAATTATTGTAACTCAACCCTGAGGCAATTATTATTATTATTATTTTATAGACAAGAAACTGAGTCTTTCAGAGGTTCAGTGACTTGATCAATGTTACACTTTCAATGAACTAGATTCCTGATTCCAGAATTTGTACCATTAACCCATCTCATCCTTTTGTCCAACAAGTAACCATTACAGGAAAAGAGACCAAATTTCTTATTTCCTAATCCTAAAAGACTCTCATTTTTGTTACATGACTGATATACATGATACATTCTATCATGGTCTTTATGGACTTAAGGTAACACAAATCTGTTTTTGTATAGCCAAACAATTGTGGATTGTTTCAGTGTCATGTGCAGTTGTCACTTTACTTGGGTGCCTGAAAATTTTCTCCCACAGCTGAAACTTGCTCCCTCTTCTGGCCTCCCCACTGCCCCTATGTTAACACCAGCCATGTTTATGTTCCTACAGAACAATCTCGATTCTCATTTATTACGTTGTGGAGAAAATTGCTGGTTTCTCTACTCATACCTTGTTCCTTTTTCATGATAATACAATTTTGATAAAAGGGCCCCTGACTGAATTGCCCCAGCCCTGCCCCAGTATTTATAACAGTATTTGGCACATGGTAGTTTCACAAAATATTTGTTAACTGATGAAAATGGTTAAAGTGATCAAGTTTTCAATCGTTGATTAGATAGATAGGAGAGGTACACATCTAAGTATTCTTAAATACTTCTCAGAATAATGTTGAGCTGTTTCAGACACAAAATGAAGTTGTAGTTTAACACTGAAGAACTTTAGTTAAGACTGTACAAGTTAGAGCTCTGAGTGCACCAAGAGAGAATAATTGTTGGCGTGAGAGAATAATTGTGCTACTTATTGCCAAGAGTTTACTATCTATAGAAGTCATGGGCCTCACATTATAAAGGGTAAACTGCAGTTCTTTGAACACAGACTGTTTTTCAGTTGCAAATTAAATAATTTTTATCTGTAATAATGTGTTAGGTTTAATTTTTAAGGTCATTCTCTACAAGACAATAATCTCATGTGATTTTTTTCTGGGTTTTATGATGTAAATGTGCTTATTGGTGACTGTGATAAGCTGTGAGAACTACTTATTTAGCACACAGAAATATAGATAAGACTCATTCCACATAGCAAGAAAGTAAGCTTTTCTTATTCTAGTCCTAAAGTCCTCTCCATGATAAAAAGAAGGTAACTTAACTCAAGAGTTGTTTACTTGAATCATGCAAATGTTGTCTTCTCTTAAACACTTCCTGGAGGTTCCCAGGTAAAATTAATAATCTCTGCTCCTGAATTTTGACACCCCTTAGCTCATATTGCTCATATCGTAGCTACCACATTTTATTACAGTTCATTTTTAAGTGCGTGTTTCATAATGCTAGACTATGAATAGGTTGAAACCAGTCACAGTGTCTTAACCATTGTTGCATCTTTGATTATTACATAATATTAAGTATTTTGCTAGATACTGTAGAAAACACAGTAAAAAGCATAGTATTTCCTGTCCTATTTGCTCACATTGGGACACACACCTCACACACCCAGAGATATACACAGACCACACTGACCCACCAAACTCATCTCATGCCTCTAGCACATACTCCAAGATGCATATATCTGTCTCAGGGTCCAGGACAACTCAGACTTTTTTAATTGATTAACTTTAATTTTTAATTTATGGGTATATAGTAGGTGTATATATTTATAAGATTTTGTGGTTTGACGTTTGTAGGATTTTATCTGTGAATTTTTAAAGAAATTTGAGATTGAATGGCGTATCACTGAAATTAAGCAACGATATTAATAAATTAATCGAATTCTCATATTTCCCTAAATTGTATAAAACAAAGCTGCACCTTTACCACCTTGGGCACATGTTCTCAGGTCCTCCTGAGAGCTGTGTCATGGGCCACAGTCACTCATATTTGGCTCAGAATAAATTACTTCAAATATTTTACAGACTTTGACTCTTTGCCTTCCTGACTGAATCACGTCTTAATGGCTGTACCTCTTGACACCATCACAATGACCATCAAATTTCAACATCAGATTTGGAGTCAACATGCAACCCATAGCACACAACCAAGTAAAGACGAGGCAGAGATTGTTACTATGCTGCCTCAAGCCAAGAAATGCCTGGGGTTACTAGAAACTAAAATAAGAAACAAAGAATTCTCCTCTAGAGTTCAGAAAGGAGGATGGCGTTGCAGAAACCTTGATTTGGGGTTTCTAGCCTCCAGACCTGTGCAAGCACACATTGTTGTTGTCTTAAGCCACTCAGTTTGTGGTACTATGTTATGGCAGCTGAAAAAAACTAATACTTTACTCTTCAATTTGGAACCGTCATTTATATCAGCCTTTATTAGTCTTCTCGTCTAAAGCTCAGGAAGGTAGCCTGTTTTTCCTTCTCCTCTGGGACCTCTTCAAACTGATACAACCTTTCTAAGCCTCAGTAGCTCATTTTAAAATTAAACATTTTTGTAAATTTTGATTGATTTCTGCCTCCTTCTCAGACCATCAGGTAACAGTATCATTCAGGGAATATATTTTTGTTTGTTCTCCAAGAATATCATACAATATCAACAGCATGATAGATATCAAACGTGAATGAATAAATGAAAAAAGACATAGTTGAAGAGTTAAGTAGATTTGGGGTTATGTTGCTTTATAATCACCCCAACATAAAGCTCTGTTCTTGGACTCTGACAGCAACCATACATATCACTTGGTTCTAGGCTACTCCTTCCTACCCCACTCTATTGTAAGTTCCTCAAATTCTCAAATTTTCAAAGAATCTTTGAAATATGAAGAAGTATGGCCTTCTACTTCAAATAATCCTGAATCTTGAATTTGCATATGAAATTGAATCTTTTTTTTGAATAATATTTTCATTTACAAGTTAGAATGAATAAAAACGTCCAGGGGACCAATGGGGAGATGACTGAAACCCCCAGGGCCCAAAATGGAGCGGAAGGAAAAAGGGAAAACAGAGTAGAAAAAAAAAAAAGAGGCAAGGTAAACAAAAAGCTCCCCCTTCTTCCCTCCCCATGGAGCCTGAGGGGACCACAGCCCACCCTCCCCCCATCCTTACCTAGCTTAAAATAAATTAGAACAAACAACCTCGAAACAGGGCCCTTAGACTAAGTGAATAGGGCAGCTATGGCCTCAGGTAACTCCAGATCAGGGCTTTGCACACTCCCACCCTATACCCCCTTGCCCTGCCCCATTTGAATGGGGACTCTGTGTCCAAGAGATCACTCCCCAATGGGGCTGGGAATTCAGTGTTACTTTGTCCATGTCCCTCCTTCAGTAAATGACCCTGCATACCTCCCCCACTGCAGAGCCAGCTCTCCTAGAGGGGGCCTGGGGGATGAGATGAAAAAATGTCACAGCAAAGGGGGAAGGGGCAGGTGGGGCAGGGTGGTCTAGGGGTTCGGTCCTGCGGAGCCTTCCTGCCCCATCTGGCCTGACCCCTTGGCCTAAGTCTGAATCACTGGTGTCTGAAGAAGAGGCTGATCAAGAGGAGGAGCTGGAATCTGAGCTGGAGCTGGAAGCGCTAAGGCCTGACGCTGCTACTTGCTGTGCAGAGGATGACCCTGTTTTCTCACTCGCTTTCTTGGGGGGCTTTTTAGTAGAATTGAGCTGTCTGCTGACATCTTGTAACCGCTTTTCTAATTCCCACTTTTTTTCCAAAGTCAGTTCCTCCTTTGCCTTTCCCACAGGCTTCTTAATGGTATAGGGCTTTTGGGCTTCTTACGTAGGCAGGAAAGGACATAGCGCTCAAGCTCTCTAAATGTGGATGGCTTGAGTGTTTCAAAATCAGTCTCAGTCTCTTCTGGGTTTGAATCATGTAAAGGGGACTCCCTGGCTTGGATTATACGCACAACTCGGCCCAGCTTCTCCCCAGGTAATTTGTTGATGTATAGGCTCAGCTGCCGCTTCTCATCGTGACTCATGGGCCTGCTCTCTTCCTCCTCCTCTGAATCATAACCTGTAGGCAGGGCAGGTGGGGCTCTCTTTGTGGCCTTTTTGGGGAGCTTGGTGCCACTTCCTCCAGAAGGTCCAAAGCCAGAAGGGTCTAAAGCAGTGCTGCCATCCCCACTGCCACATGCTTTCTTGGACTTCTTGGGCTGAGGTGGGTGGGGTCCCTGAGGCCCCTTGTCATCTTCATCGGCCCCAGCTCGGCCTTGATGCTTCTCCGCCTTCCGTTTCTTCTTTTTCTCTTTTTTTCTCTTTTTTTCTCTCTTTTCCTTTTGGGCTTGGATATTGGACCATGGGACAGAGCAGCCTGTTGTTCATGTACTGCCTGAAGCTGTTCCTGTAGTTCTGCTAAGCGTTGAACCCTTTCTTCCTCTGAGTCTGAGCTTTCACTCTCTTCTTCTTCCTCATCTTCCTCATCCTCTTCCTCAGAGGAGCTCTCACTGCTGCTTTCCTCACTGGAGGACTCTGAAAATGATTTGGCCAAGCCAGGGGGCATGACAGTAGAGACTGGTAAAGGCCCTGGTTCCAGTGGTTCATCTGGCATCTTGGTATAACGGAACTCAAAACCATCCTGTAGCTTTCCTGCCATTGCCACAATCTCGTGATCTGGGGGACTGCACTTATAGCAGTTGGAGAACATAAGCCGCACATCAGCAGCAAACTCCTGTGCATCCCAGAAATCATGGTTCTCCATCTTCCGCTTGACAGTGCTGAGGTCCATGGGGTGCTTAATGATGTCATGGTAGTCATGCAGGCCAAGTGCAGAAGCATCCACTGTTTCATAGAAAGGCCAAGCATAGGCAGCATGCTTCTTAGTAACTCCTACAAAATGACATTGCAATGTTTTAATTGTTCTGAAAGCTTTCCTTTCTTAGAGCTCTGCTGTGGTTGCTGAGAGTCAGGCAAGAAATTGACATCTTTTTAAAACACATGATGATCATGTGTTTTGGGGTCCTCCAAGGAAACAGAATAGCCTATTAATATTTATTTACAATATTGATATATATACACACAAACATATACACACATATATAAAATATATATACACATATATACACATATATATGTATAATGTCTACATGATATATAGGAGATATACACACACATTTTTATTACACACACATATATGAGGAGATTCATTATTAAAATTGGTTCATGTGATTATAGGGGCCGAGAAGTCCCATGATATGCTATCTGCAAATTGAAGGACCAGGAAAAATGGTGGTGTAATTCAATTTGAGTCTGAAGGCCTTAGAAGTAGGGCTCCTGATGGTGTAGCTTCTAGTCTGAGTCTGTAAGCCTGAGAAGCAAGGTTGCTGGTGTGGGTGCTGGTGTAAATCCCAGAGTCCAAAGGCCCAAAATCCAGGAATTGATGATTAAGGGCAGAAGAAGACAGATGTTCCAGCTTACGCAGGAGAGAATTCACTCTACCTCCACCTTTGTGTGCTGTGTGGGCCCTCAGCAGATTGGTTGATGCCCACCCACATTAATGAGGGTGACCTTCTTTACTTAGACACTGATTCACATGCTCATCTCTTCCAGAAACACTCCCACAGACATATCCAGAAATAATATTGCACCAGGCATCTGGGGCTCCCTTAACCCAGTGGAGTTGACACCCTAAAATTAACCAACACAATGTGTAATTTCAGAGAGTAACCATTAATAAATCTAGTGGTGATCAGAGGTAAGAAATTATAGCTAACATCTAAGGTACAGTTGAGGAATAATAAATTACATAAAATGACATGGGAATAAAAAAGAAATGCACTTTCTGTCTGTCTCCATTGGTCTTCCAACAATACACTAAACAGAAAAAAAAATTGATATAAGCAGCTAAATCTCATTAACAGTTTTATTGAACTTCCAGGTCAATGCCAACAGAGTTATCTAATCAAACAGAAGTTAAAAACCTTAATTTACTCTGTTAAAAAACTCATCTTATTACAGATTTTATGAGCAAAAAACTCATATCTGATAGTGTAGCACCAAGGATGATTCAGCACAAATAAGAATACAGAATAGAGGAATTGTCAATACTCCCCACAAGCTAAATATAACAAGCCCTGAGTGACGGTTAGCCCGGTGATGAAGAGCAATAGTAAAGTTATAGGAAACTAGTGGTTAGATATGATTCTAGCGGGTACAAGGTCTACAAAGAAATAAAGAATTGGGGACCTCAAGAGTGTTTAGAGGACTTCCTTACTACCTAAATTCAAAAATACACACATAACCTTCCCTTATTGTATCACTCTATTTCAAATTAAATTACCAACAAATATGGATTCTTTTCCAGACCAGGTGTGAAGCGACATTAAGTATCTCAGTTAAAGAGTTCGGTTTCTATTGTCAGACCATGGTTGAACCCTGGTTCCATGACTTATTTTATAAAACTGGACATGTTTTATTCTTGTTTTGTTTTCACTTGTTCTGTTCTTCAGTATGACTTAACAATAATAATATCCAATTCATTGTCTGTGAATATGGAAAGAGCTATTAGCTATTAATAATATTCATTTCATAGTCTGTGATTATGAAAAGATATTACTAATAATATTCATTTCATTGTATGTGAATATCGAAAAGAGATATTATACAATAAGTATGCATAATAAATGCAAAATAATTATCAAATACACTCCATTAATCATTTGTAATTATCAACTAATATAATCCTATTAAAATATGTCTCTTATGTATCTCTCTCACACACTACACACAGCACAACATAGATAAAATCATTAATGCATTCCTATAAACAATAAAAGAAAATAAAATCTACGATGTAAGCTTCATCAGACAATTCCAGGTAGATGCATTTTTCCCCAACCAGAGAACGAAGAGAAACATTCCCAGAAAGGATGCAGAGTTGAAAAGCGCATGCTATATGTGGGAGTAGTAAACACCTTCGACCTGATGAAAGAGAAACTGGGGAAAGTCAACATGAGAAGCCTCCCTTAACTGCTTGACTTAGAAGGCAAGGAGAAACTAAGAATTTTCTCTTAGAAATGATACTATGGGAAGTACATCTATAGAGAAAGAGAGCCAACTGTTCTGTGTGTGGGGTTTTCTCAAAATTATGTACATATATTCTATTGTATATAATTATATATGTATATACATATACAAATATATTGTATATATGTATGTACTATATACATATATAATGCCACTGTATATAATTAAATACATGTGTATATTATATGTATATAATTAAATACATGTATATATTATATG
Source organism: Theropithecus gelada (assembly GCF_003255815.1). Classification (NCBI taxonomy): domain Eukaryota; kingdom Metazoa; phylum Chordata; class Mammalia; order Primates; family Cercopithecidae; genus Theropithecus; species Theropithecus gelada. The sequence continues at coordinate 16,699,919 of NC_037682.1, read as the reverse complement.
TATATAATTAAATACAGTGGTATATAATTAATACAGTGGTATAACATATATATTATACATATATGTATATAATTATATACAGTAGTGAAATTTATGCATATAATTATATGCCATGGTATTCTATATGTATATGATTATATACATTGTATACATTATACCACTGCAAATATATGCATATAATGTATAATATATAATATACATATATACAATATACATATATGTGTATTATATATTATACAGTGGTATATGTAATATGTGGTACAATATATAATACATAATATATCATTGTATATTATATGTATCTAATATACTGTGGTTTCATATATGGATATAATTATTTACATATATAATATGTATGCATATACATATATACATATGTATTATACACATGCATAATACACATATAATACAGTATTCTATATACACATATATGCAAATACATATATATTTATATCTATATACATATACATGAATATATAACATACATATATCACTGTGTATAATATAGATGCATAGTTTATTATATAGGTAATATAGATACAGTTCATATATATTATACCACCATATGTACTGTAGTACAGTTTATTATATATATTATTATAGATGTATAGTTTATTATATTGTTACATTATATATGTTGCATTATATATAGTAACTTTATGCATACATAATACATGTATGTATAAAATATACTCATATACATATACCACTGTATATACTTTATAGATGTATAATATATGTGCCTTATCACAGTAATTATAGGTACATATATGAGAGGCATGTTTGTGTTTTTGTGTGGTTTGTGATTGTGATTACTTGGCATAGAGTTGTTTTTTGACCGTTAGTCTTCAATTCTGACTTGTGTGCATATGAGACACAGAATCCATAGGCACAAGTCACAGAAATAAGAATGTAATCAATCAGGCATTTTAGAGAAATGCTATAAAAAAATAAAAATAAACCTAAAAACAGTTAAAAAATGGTATTTGTAACCCTAAAATCAGAAATTGCTACAGAAAACCATAGAGATTATTAAAACAAAATCAAAGATTTAGTTCTTGAGGATCGGGAATTTGGGCATGTAAGCATATCAGCAAATTACTAGCTAATATAGTTAACAAGAATAAGAAAGGTTGAAAGCATACAATATCATGAATTTTATTTCTCCCCCATGAAATTCACAAACAGGTATTCCAGATCATAGTAGGGAGTTCTGTTCCACACTGTCTTTCAGGGTGTTAAGTTGCTGAGCCTACTGTCCTCTACAATGTATAGTTTACACGGTCACCTTGAGCATCAATATCCAGCTGTCAGGTGTTGGAGAAAGAATGGGGAAGCCATCTACATTTTTTAAACACGTTAGCCTAGAAGTTTTTCATGTAAAACTCACACATCCATGCCATTTGTGAGAACTAGTCACACTGTAGTAGTGGTGGGAAATGTCATTTTTGACAGACAGCCACTTTCAAGCAAGAACTCTACCTTATGGAGCAATAGATTGACACTGAAAATATATACAAAATCTGAGGACTTCATGGTAAAATAGCAAAGGATAAGGCACCTGCTGCACATAAATTATGATTTATTAATTTTAAAGTCAGATACAGTGCAAATGAATGCACTAGAACTTCTAAGGGGAACAGCTAGTTTCTTCTACCATCAAACCCAAAAATACAAAACAAAACGCAAAGGAAAAAGAAGTAAATACACCTCTATAAGTGTTCAAAATATTCCAAAAGTCATTTACTGAAATGTATTTAGAGGAGCACCTTCTACATTCCAAAACACCAGTGGGATTGTGTCATCACTTTCTGATTGTCGTTTAAAATGGTAAGATATACGTAAGATCTCAAATGGATATCAGAGGATATTAAATAAGTCATTTATAACGGAATTTTATTTAATGTATTAGTATACACTTGAAAATGAAAACTCAGGCAGTATACAATAATTAATGTTTCTTAGACTTTGTAATATATTCTACATAATATATTCCATTCTCAGGAATGTTGTTTTCCATTTTAACAATAATTAATGGTGAAATCATATTCTACTTAAATATTTTGCAATAGTAACATAATCTAGAGCCAAAACTTACTCTAGGGGCAAAAAACAAACAAACAAACAAAAACACATAGAGAACACTGCAGTTGTTTTGAAAACATAATTGAAAGAATGGACTTATGAAATTTTAAAGAACCATAAAAGCTTCCCCGGTTACAAAATAAGAATATGACATTGTGTAGAAAGGAAAAACTGTAGATGGTATTGTCAACACGTTTTCACCATTTGAGATTTTGTGACCCAGAGGGTCTTGTTTCTTATATACTTCTCTTATCTGGACACCATTATCCCTTTTTCAATTATCTATTATTTTGTACTTACTGAAAATATAAATAACACGTTTCTTCAAAATTGTCTAAAAACTTTGTTAATTTCCACCTCTTCTAATGAACTAGAATCTCATAATACATTTTAAGTTCTTATTTATTTAAAAATGCTCTACTCATCGCTTTGCTCATGGCCTCCTTTACGTCTTTGTTCCTGAGACTGTAAATCATGGGGTTCAACATAGGAATGACTGTGGTGTAGAAAACCACCACCATTTTCCCCTGCTCCACCGACTCCTCAGTTGGGCTTCTAAGGTACATAAAGAAGAGTGTTCCATAAAATATGGTGACAGCTGTCAAGTGGGACCCACACGTGGAGAAAGCTTTCTTTCTCCCTTCTGCTGAACGCATCCTTAAGATGGCAATGAGGATGAAAATGTAGGAGATAATAATGACCAGTAAGGAATAAGAAAAGTTGAGACCTGCCAATGTGCGCATAGTGTATTCTTTAATCAAAGTCCCTGCACAGGCCATTTTGATGAGAGCTGGGTCTGCACAGTAGAAGTGGTTGATCTCGATGTTCCCACAGAAGTACAAACCATGGGTCCACAGTGTTGAGATCAAACTGATAAAGAAGCCGTATATGTAAGGGAAAGAAATCAGTCGAATACAGACAGTTCTTGACATTCTGCTGCCATAAAGTAGAGGGTTTCCAATCGCCATGTATCTATCGAAGGCCATCACAGCAAGAATGAAGACTTCTACATGGACAAAAGCAATGAAGAAAAAACACTGCACTATACATCCAGGATAGGAAATTGTTTTGGTCTCAGATACCAAATTTTCCAACATTTTAGGAGTGACGTTAGAGGAGAACCACACATCTGCAAAAGACAGGTGACCAAGGAAAAAGTACATGGGGCTGTTGAGCTGGGGACTGACCCTGATTAATATGATCATGCCAATGTTCCCAACCAGGGTGATAAAGTAGACCAGCAGGAATATCACAAAGAAAAGTTGCTGTAATTCAGGACGACTAGTTAATCCCAAAAGAATGAATTCTGTTACATCAGTGAAATTGAGCATTTTCTTAAATCTGATCCAGAGATAGATGCATTTTATCTAATAAAACAAATATAAATAAGTAAATACACACACGGAATATTATTCTACATTTGTATTTTTCTAACTCATTTGCTTTCAATATCTTTGCTATTTTTCCTTATATCTCTCTTCTCTTCTTTCTCATACATCTTTTCTCAGCAGTGTTTCTGCTATATATATATATATATATATATATGCACGATTTTTTTTTTTTTTTTTTTTTTTTTGAGAGGGAGTCACACTCTGTCTCCCAGGCTGCAGTGCAGTGGCGCAATCTCGGCTCACTGCAGGCTCCGCCTCCTGGGTTCACGCCATTCTCCTGCCTCAGCCACCCGAGTAGCTGTGACTACAGGCGCCCATCACCACGCCAGGCTAATGTTTTGTATTTTTAGTAGAAATGAGGTTTCACCGTGTTAGCCAGGATGGTCTCGATCTCCTGATCTCGTGATGCGCCCGCCTCGGCCTCCCAAAGTGCTGGGATTACAGGTGTGAACCACCGCGCCCGGCCATATATATGCAAGATTTTACATCAGAAAGTGGTAAAATAATACAGAAACATAGCAATATAACTTACGATGTCTAGTTTTTGCATGTCTAAGAAGCACAATTTTTATTTTTGCCATATTCTGGAAAGACAAAAACCTTTTAACACTGGCCCTAACTTTAAAAAGGGCTAACATTTTACTTATTCACTATATTTGTAGAGCTTAGATGATCTATCACATATTAGAACTTTATTTAAAGCTACATGCAAAAAAAATATACTATTCCATAATTAGTAAGTTAAATGGTACCTTCATTTGATCATCCTGCAAAATTTAAATGTTACTTAGAAAAAAATGACTTAATAAAAACTGTATACATGCATTAACATAAACTCACTACACATATCAAAAGAGAATAGTTTCTTAGTTAATTAGGCAATTATTAATTTTATTTAAATCAACCTTAAAAAATTAAATCATTGCCAGCCATATCCCCATTGTAAACAAGTCTGATAAGCGTGAACTCAAGCATCATCTCTTCTTTAGAATCTTATCCTCTCTTGGCTCTAAAGCACTAACAAATTCTATGCTAGTCTCTTCTTTTCTCTCTGTCTTAGAAGGGTGAGTAAGATAAGATGAATAAAATACTGGGCGAAGAACTACATTATTCTTCTCTAAGTATATAAGCTTAATTAATAAAATGTGTAAAATGCACCAGCAAGCTAGAGACATTTGTTAAGACGTTAGGAGTAAAGGTGTTTTTGGTTTTTGACTGCATCGGTTTAAGAAAGTTAGCCATCTGGATTCTGGGTACCTTCTAGCATACTCTTATACTCTAGTTTAAATATCATGAGCTAATTTACAAGCAGCAATTTTCTACATATGCTACATGTATTCATGGGCCAAGAGGATGCATAACCAGTCATTTTTTTCTATAAAACTACCCTATATTTGCTACCTAAAAGCAAGTTAGAAAAATATGATTATCACTTCCCAGGTCATCTCCATTGATGTTGAGCTGAGAAAGAGTAAAAAATAATGATTCAGGTGATCCATTTGTTGTTTTAGATATTATATATTAACAAAATTGAAACATCTTATTAGTATCAAAATGGCTAGAGGTTCTTGGGTTTAATTCCAAGCTCTGCTACTCTGCTACCTACTAGGTGTGCATGTGACCTTAGACCTAACCCCTGTGCTTCAGTTTCCTCATGGGGAAATAGGGATAATGAAAGAGTGTGCCTTAAGGAGTTGTTATGACAATTAACAAAGATAATGTACATAAAAGGGTAAACTGAGGAAAATGCCAAGCTGTGTGTTGTAGTTCTTATATTTTTTTAACATTTTTGCTCCGATTTTCTTATTTGTAAAAATTATCCTGTAGGTTAAACCCACTGACTTTCACTAATATTAAGCATTCTATATAAATCTGCTAAAATCCCAATTTTATTTTGCCATTCTCTTTTATGCCTTTAGAAAAAAAAAATAGTTAACACTTTTGTTTTTCCTTAATCATCATGTGACCAAAGAAGAGCCATAAGAAACCTGTTGTGTTTCTCAGAGTTTTTGTGAAGAATATTTCATTTCACTACACAATTTGAGTGTCCAATAATGGTTAAGAAAGTCATGCACTTGTGTGAAGAAGACTCTGAACTTCAAGGGTTAAGAGAGTTACACATAAAAAACTCATATTAGAATTGTGTGTTCCTTGAATTACTATAAACATAATATTCAGGATAATATGAGTAAAAACGTTTAATATGAATCTCAAATGTTCTTGGAAGTTGAATTTTTTTGGTTTGTTTGTTTTTTCAAAATGGAAATGGCTTTGGTAGAAATACCTAGAAAAAGACTTTGGCTTTTAGTTTCTAACATTCTCTGGCCTTGTTTTTTGAGTACCTTATGTTAGTGTGTCATGTATTCAGAAGGAGAAAATACAAGAAAAAAGTAAATGATATTGGTCTTCAAGCATCTAAGTGCTGAGTGTATCAATAAGTAAAGTCAAGCCAAATGAGTTGAGTCTCCAAGAAGGCTTCAAATCTGAATAGACATTTAATGACAAATTTAAGTTGGGGAACAGAATGAGATTCAAACTGCTGACCCTCTCATGAAATCCATCGAAGTTTACCATCAGTTGTGGTGAGATATAAGTAGGGTGAACAACTGCCACTCAGTTTGTCTCCAAACTTCCTAGTTTAGGAATGTAAGATTGCATCTTGGTAAACCCCATGATCTTAGGCATACTAAGAAGATTGGTCGCCCTAGGAAGTGTCAGAGCCCGTTTACATAAACTGCAAGGGACTTACAGGCATCGTCAAAGTGCTACCTGTAACAAGGCAGGGAATTATAGGCGATGACACACAGAGCTGACTAGTTCTCTCAGGCTGTGTCCATGTGAAGCTCCAGCCAGTTATGATGGAGAAAGAAGAATGAAAAAAGGACCTAATGGTTTCTAAGTAATGTAGAATCATTTATTAATGTCTGTGGACAAGAAGGCTTCTATGTCAATAATTGAGTTTGCAAACATATTGTTGATATTGTATAGATGCTCGTCCTGCATAAAAGTTTGATTCAATGACTCTGTACACGTGTATGAGAGAGAGACAGAGACACAAAGAAATACAGAAATTGATATCACTTGTATTACCAAGACAATACCTTCAGTAAATGAAACAGAAACCATTATTTTTTGGGTTACCACTTAATGACACTTGATGAGAAGGATTTCTGTTGTTCAGATAAAGTAATATAGATTTCTTTCACTAACTGAATTGTAGCTCTCGCACTGGGGGCCTCAAGTCCAAAGCACCATCCACATCTAACTTCTATTGCCACAGACAAGTCTTTCTAATTCCACTTCCTACGCACCTTCCATAGAATAAGAAACCTTCCTGCTAGGAATGAGGACAGCTTAGATAATTGACACTTTAGACAGATTTTATAAAAACACATTGATTTTCCCTGTGCATATACCTACCTGTGCATGAGAAAAAAAATCTTATTGGAGGCATCCCATCTGCCATGATCAATGAATAATTCAGAAGGATTTATAAGCGTTGAATTAACCACTATGGGGCTTTCTCGGTGGGGAATACAGATAGAACCCTGAAGTAATTAAAATGTCACCTATTGCATCATCTGTAATGTAAAGTGAATCTCAAGAGCAAAATGTCTCTAAACAGAACTAGACCTTTTATAAAACAAGGGCTTGAAAAATATGAGGTTTTGCTTTCTTCCTGTTTAAAATGTTTTCTATGTATCCTAGGGACTGTATTGCATTTGTTTGGAGGGGAAAAATGGTCTTGTTTTCCCATGTGATAAGAATCATGTCAATATCACATCAGTCACAAAATATATTTGGAATAACTTATACTTCACAATAGGCACACTAGCACTTTTTCTGTATTAATGAAGAAAGTTTCTTCCCTTTTTGAGTAAGAAAGTTAGTAAAAAATGAGAGAATAAAGGAGGATACATTTCCTATGAATAGTCATTGATGAACCCTAAATGGGCTTCTCCTTTCTGAAACGAGAAATATAATTCTCTAAAACCAACTTAATTCCAAGGTTAGGGTTGATCATTTCCCATTGTTGTTTATGTTGTTTTGTTCTTTTTAATATTTAAAAATATATTCCTTGATGTATTGTTTTCATTGATAAAACTGATTTCTAATCGCTATTTTCTTCATGTTTATAGTTTCCGCCAATTTAGGAGAGAAAAATAAATTAATGTGCTTAATAAATATGATTTAAATTTATATTGACAAAGATAATTGTTAGAAAATGTAGTGGATATACTTTCAGTTCACAATCTCTATGTCATAAAGCATGCAACTCTATTTCTCTAATTGAGCTTGATTAATATTTTGAGGTTCTACAAAAAATTAGCTGGGCATGGTGGTGGGCGCCTGTAGTCCCAGCTACTCGGGAGGCTGAGGCAGGAGAATGGCATGAACCCGGGAGGCAGAGCTTGCAGTGAGCCGAGACTGCGCCACTGCACTCCAGCCTGGGTGACAGAGCGAGACTCTGTCTCAAAACAAAAACAAACAAACAACAGCAACAACAACAAATATATATATATATGTATATGTGTGTGTGTGTGTATATATGTATATATAGAGAGAGAGAAGGGGGGGGAGAGAGAGAGAGAGGTTCTATTTTTCACGTTGGAAAATACTAACTTGATCGGTTTCTCTTACTGCTTTCCTCAGGCTGCATCTGAGTGCTAGCAGATGAATATACTCCAAAGCATTGAAAAACAATTGTTAGTTGTCGTTGTGGTGGTGGTGGTGGTGGTGGTTTCTGAGATAGGGTCTTGCTCTGTCACCCAGGCTGAAGTGCAGTGGTACAATCTTGGCTCACTGCAGCCTCAACCTCCTGGGCTCAAGCCATCCTCCCACTTCAGCCTCCCGGTAACTGGAACTACAAGCTGATGCCACCACGCCCAGCGAATTTTTTTGTACTTTTTGTAGAGATGAGGTCTTGCTATGTTGCCTAGGCTAGTCTCAAACTCGGGGGCTCCTGCCTCAGCCTCCCAAAGTGCTGGTATTACAGGTATGAGTCACTGCACCTGGTGAAAAAACGCAGTTCTTGATCTTGATGTCATTGTCTGTAGATATCAGTATTCATTTATTTATTCATTTATGCATTTACTGTGTGCCTGGAAACATAGTTCAAAAACTTGTGTCTATGCTCATGGATTTTATATTCTAGTGATGCATTCTTATTCTTATTTGATCACTGCTGAGTTTTCTGTATTCCAAACTTTGAGACCTCTTAATTTTTCCCAAATTTTATTAATTTATCTTTTATTTTTGGGATGGGGTCTCTCTTTGTTTCCCAGGCTGAAGTGCAGATGCACAATACAGGCTCACTGTAGCTTCAATCTCTCAGTCTCAAGGAATTCTCCCACCCCAGCCTCCCAGGTAGCTGCGACTACAGACATGTACCACCACTCCCAACTAGTTTTTTGTTTGTTTGTTTTTGTGCAGACAACATCTCACTGTATTGCACAGGCTGATCTCAAACTCCTGAATTCAGCGATCCTCCTGCCTTGGCCTTCCAAAGTGCTAGGATTATAGGGATGAGTCACCCTGCCTGGCAAATTTTTTTTTCCAATTTTATACTCTATTTTTTATTCAAATAACATAGAGCATTTTGGAGCTATCATGCAACGCTGGATCACAGACTTGCCATCAGTGTCTGAAGTGGCTAGGGGATGCGGGGCGAAGGAATATTGTGGGGTGAGCCTGTGTGATCTGAGGCAAATGCCAGGTAGATAGTGTCAGAATTGAATTGTAGGAGAAGTTGGTATCCACAGAGAATTGGAGAATTGCTTTGTGGAAAATACACACGCGCGCACACACACACACACACATAAAAGTGTGTGTGAGTGTGTTGAAGGTGGTAAAACAGTTCAATTTTCTTTCAGATATATATGATCATGGAATATTAACTAACATTGACTCAATAGAATTATGGTCTAGAACATAAGGCTGTGTGGGCCATCTATCAGTCAATAAGATTTTAATAAATGCTCACAGGTCTCTGAAGATCATATTCCCTTTTTTCCTAAGCATAACAATTAACACGATAAACTGTACCTCTACTGGCAAAATTATTTTCAATCCAAAGATGTCTTTATTGAACTAATGGTTAGATATTATTGGTTAACATCAATATAACAAAATAGTCATTGTATTTAAATTACTGCCTTATCCATTCCTTTAACTTTTAAAGTAGGATTAGATGTGAGAAGAAACACCATCAGGCTTGGTCAGTACTTAGGATATCAGGCACATCTTTGCTAGGTATTGCTTCTCCTGCTATGCAGTAATTCAGCTTGTGACCCCTAACAGTTTTGTTTCTGTTTCCAGTCTTTAAGTGGTTGGATTATGTGCTTTCATTAGCACCACAGAAGGGGAGTTCTAGGTCCTCAAACTATTCATCAGGCTGAGAAGCATCTTTAGATGATTGGGTAAACAGCCAAGTAACCTGATTCCAACTCTTTCCTGATACTTGGATTTTATTTTATTTTATTTTTTCAGAGACAGGGTCTTTCTCTAGAAAGACTGAAGTGAGTGGCTGAAGTGAGTGGCTGAGTGGCATAGTCACACCTCACTCCAACCTCAAAACTCCTGAGCTCAGGTGATCCTTCCACCTTAGCCTCCTAAAGTGCTGGGATACAGGCATGAGTCACTGTGACTGGCTGGACTGGAGTTTTTTGACACCATGGCTTCACACTTATGAGGAATTTCCTTATGACAATGATCCATGAAGACCACAAGTTTGACACAGATTATAATGGTGTATTTGCCTTTGCTGCTAAAACATTTTAAGATGGTCAGGTATGGTGGCTCATGCCTGTAATCCCAACCACTTTTTGAGGCTGAAGCAGGCACATTGCTTGAGCTCAGAAGTTCAAGAGCAGCCTGGGCAACGTGTTGAAATCCTGTCTCTACCAAAAATACACAGAAATTTGCCAGGTGTGGTGGCATGATCCTATGGTCTCAGCTACTTGGGAGGTTGAGGGGGAAGGGTTGCTTGAGCCTGGGAGGTGGAGGCTGCAGTGAGCTGAGATCACGTCACTGCACTCCAGCTTGGGTGACAGAGGGAGATCCCACCCATCTAAAAAAAAAAAAAAAAAAAAAGACATCGTAAGATACAGTGTTGATCAATGGAGAAACTAAATAAGAAAATTTTAGCACACACTTGCTGATAGTTGATTTAACATCAGCAATGTTGATCCCTCTCTAGCAACCTCTAAAGATGAAGGAATATTGTAATTTGGCTGAGACCATATTAGAATCCTTCATGGTATAATGATAAGTGAAATGGAAGGAAAGTAAGAATATAGTAATTTACTTGCACTGGGGTGAGCTTCCCTGCTCATGTTGACATTTAAATACAACTAAACCTAAGCATCATGATTTATAAAAATAACTTTAGTGGAATGACTGTTATCAAAACAAAATAAGGCAAAAATTCAGTTTTGCATCTTTTTTTTTTTTTTTTTTTTAGACGGCATCTTGTTCTCTTGCCAGGCTGGAGTGCAGTGGCTCTATCTCGGCTCACTGCAACCTCTGCCTCCCGGGTTCAAGTGATTCTCCTGCCTCTGCCTCCCAAGTAGCTGGGATTACAAGCAACCATCACCACACCCGGCTAATTTTTGTATTTTTAGTAGAGACGGGGCTTTACCATGTTGACCAGGATGGTCTCGATCTCTTGACCTTGTGATCCGCCCACCTCAGTCTCCCAAAGTGCTGAGAATTACAGGCATGAGCCACCGCGCAAGCCTAAATAGAATCTTCTGCTCTTCCCATTTCAACCCACTAGTTTCAGGAAGCTTAACTCAGTCGGCTACCTCACAGAAAATCAGAAATGAATTGTGCAAATTTAGCCTAAAATGTGAAATCTAACCCAATGATATTATATCTCATTACTTCACAAATTTTTAACGATGGCTTAGCATTTTTATTCTCCCAATGTTTGTTTTCCTATTGCTTTTTTAAATGCCTGTTTCACATCCTTGTTCCTGAGGCCATAGATCATGGGGTTCAGCATGGGTATCACTGTGGTGTAAAACACAGCCACCATTTTCCCCTGCTCCACGGACTCCTCTGTGGGGCGTCTCAAATGCATGCAGAAGAGGGTTCCATAGAAGATTGTGACAACTGTCAGGTGGGAGCCACATGTGGAAAAAGCTTTTTTCCTTCCCTCTGCAGAACGGCTTCTGAGGATAGCGACAAGGATGAACATGTAGGATGTGAGAATGATGAGAAGGGACTGGACGTTGCTGTAGCCAGCTACTATGTACATGGACAGCTCCTTGCTGTATGTGTCAGAGCATGCCAGTTTGATAAGAGGAGGATCAGCACAGTAGAAATGGTTGATTTCATTAGCACCACAGAAGGAGAGGTTGTAGGTCCTTAAAGTTTCCATCACGCTAAGAAGAAAACCATACACATAAGGGACAATGACCAGGCGGACACAAACACTTTGGGACATTTTGCTACTGTAGAGCAATGGATTACAGATGGCCATGTAGCGGTCATATGCCATGACTGCCAACATGCAGTGCTCTGTAAGGACCACAGCAATGACAACATAGCACTGCACCAAACAACCTGCGTAGGAAATAGTCTTCTTCTCCGAAAAGAAATTTTCTAGCATTTTGGGAGTGACATTTGTGGAGAAACACAGATCTAGAATGGACAAACTGGAGAGAAAAAAGTACATGGGAGTGTGAAGTCGAGAATCAACTTTGATTAAAATAATTATCCCCAAGTTTCCTACCACAGTGACTATGTAGACAAAAAGGAACAGCGCAAAGAAGGCAACTCGCAGCTCTGGACAGCTTGTTAGACCCAAGAGAACAAATTCTCTCACTTCAGTATAGTTTCTTCTGGACATTTCTTTGTCTCATGTGAGAGGCACTGGTCTGATTATCTAAGGAGAAATAGAAACTTTTTAAAAATCACTGACACCCTAGTTAAATATCATGCTTTGTATAAAAAAGCCAAAAGGCTTTAATTATGTTATCTCAGTAGCAGTTCTGTAACTGAAGATGAACAGTTATACTATGAAACAAGTCTAAACATTTGCAACAAGTGGCTTCCTTTGAGGCTGAATTTGTAATCACAGTGTGCAATTAAGTTGGAGGCTTAATGCAAAATTATAAATGAAAGTATCCCTATACTTTGGGAAATTTCTTTTAAAAATCTAGATAACTTATATGTTAAAGATTAAATTGTAATAGAGATTTTGAAATGCTTAGAACTTCTACTGACCTGCTTTCATATACATACAAAGCTACATAAGAGGTGGAAAGGACTTTGAGGATAACCCAGGCAAAGTTCTTCATTCTGAAGACTGAGAAACTGAATCCTAGAGAGATGAAGTGACTAATCCCACTCAGATGCTTATCTCATACATCCCCATTCGGTGATCTGCTAATATACTATATATCTCACCAAGTTTGATTTACTGTCTTGAACCTAAAAACATGTATTTATATATTTTGTTGTTTTTGGTAGTAGTGCTTTTGGTGGTGATGTGGATGCTGGTGCTTTGTGTTATAAATTAGTTTTTGAGAACTCGTGTAAATAAAGCCTTTCGTTTGAGTCTTAAACATTGATATCATGTGTTTATAAGCATTTTGTCCAATTTTCACACCACAATTTAGCCTGTCTGTTGGGTTAAACAAGTGTATTTATGCGCCTTCATCAATATCTTAATTCTATATGAAATTTTATATGTATCTTTGAGGTATCAATCTATGTGTTAATTTGTTCCTGTATTTTAATTTCTCACTATTTTACTAAATTCATGCTGCACAGAACCAACATTATAGTCCTCTGCTTGGCTCACATGCTCTTTTATATTGCTGTATAAAGAAGTCCTATATCAGTGAATTTCCCATTCCTCCATTATGTTAACCCTGATGTATAGGTTAGTCATTAGGATAAAAGGAATTAACTTAATCACCCTAAGATGATTTTAAAAAAAATGTTTTCTGGTTCTCAATCTGTACTTACTCGCTGCTAATATGCCCAGAATAAATTATCTGATCTACTTTGATGCCATTGCCACACAACATTAAAAAGCCTTAAAAATGGGCTGGATGTGGTGGCTTATGCCTGTAATCCAAGCACTTTGGGAGGCCAAGACGTGTTGATCACTTCTGGTCATGAGTTCAAGACCAGCCTGTCCAACATGGTGAAAACCCGTCTCTACTAAAAATACAAAAAATCAGCCAGGTATGGTGATGTGCACCTGTAACCCCAGCTACTCAGGAGGTTGAGGCAGGAGAATCACTTAAACACAGGAGGCAGAGGTGTTAGTGAGCTGAGATCATGCCAGTGCACCCCAGCCTGGGTGACAGAGAGAGCTGAGACTTCATCAGGAAGGAAGGAAGGAAGGAAGGAAGGAAGGAGGGAAGGAGGGAGGGAGCGAGGGAGGGAGGGAGGGAGGGAAGGAAGGAAGGAAGGAAGGAGAAAAGAAAAGAAAGGAAGAAAGAGAGGGAGAGAGGGAGGGAGGGAAGGAAGGAAGGAAGGAGGGAAAAGAAAGAGAGTTAAAAATGGAGTGAGATTCTTTGTTCACTGAGGGAAGGATACAATAGCGTAAAAAGATCACTCTTTCCTAAATGATCCATAGAGTCAAATAAATTCCAATCAAAATTCAATCACAATTCTTGTGGAATAGCTGATTCTAATATTTATATGGAAGTGTAAAATAGGAAGAGTCAATATCTCCTAGGACAATAAGCAGTTACTTATTAGATATCAAGATTTACTATAAAACCAGTATTCAGGACAGTATGTTATTGACATGAAATTGGAAAAAAAAGAAAAACAACACACTTTTATGTTCCAGAATAGAAAGTGCAGGAATGGTTATATGTCTATAGGTGATGTGACATATAACAAAGGTGATGTTTCAGATCGGAGTTGGAAAGATGGACTGTTTTAGTGTTTACTATTGGATTAATGGATTATAGATTATTTAAATGGAAAATTATTAAATGGTGTATTTACTTTAAACAATGCACAGAAATTACTTATAATTCTAGGGAGTGGTTTAATGTGTATTCATTGTATTTTGTAGCTTGTAATTTATATAGACACGCATTTACTGAATTTATCAAAAATTATTTTAAATATATAAAATATCAAATTAAGTTAAAATATCATATGTGTTAATCTGTCTCCGAATTTTGATTAACAATTTCAGTATACTAACAATTGCATAAAATGAAATTTACATCTAATTTTTTTCCATGGGGCAATTCAGACATGAGCAAATGTCATTAATGGAGAACTTGTCAGAGGCTGATAAAACTTACCTCTTCTGAGCAGGCTCAGGAAATCAATAAGAGTAGCACTTTATTTTTCACCTAATCTAAGAATATCAGACAAATATTTTCTATTAAATTGTATGAGATCTTACAATTGTTAAACTCTTATTAAAGTGAAATTTTATAGTTAAAAAAATACTAATTCACTTTGTAATACGTTGTCAACCATGCATTTATGTATGCATGCATGCTTATAGCAAATAATTATTGAGCATTTTTCAAGTTCCAGACATGGTGCTGGATGCTAGAAGTGGAGCACTGGACAATATAGAGGAAATAAATTTAGTTAGGTGAGTAACCAGGCTCAGAAAATTTGACATTCTGGTTCCAGCTTACAACTCAGAAGCAGAAGAATCAGAAGAGGAATCATATAATTCTCGGAGCCGTGCTCTCCTTCTACAATATTTTACTTTCCCAGGAAGGTCTATCTCTTCCTTCAGTTCCATTGACTGGTTGAGTAATGATGGATATTGTTTCCAAAATGTTAAAATTCAATGTATCTAACATTATTGTCTCCTTATTCTGCCCCAGGAAACATATATGAATAAATAAAGATCTTGAGTTAGAGTTTTCTTTGAGTTACAGATGATAGTGACAGGCACTCTAACAAAAGTATTGAGATGGATGAGGAAGAAGAAAGCCAGCCAACCAAGGTATCAGTGCCCAAACTGTAAAGAATATGAAAAAATCTGGGCCAAGAATCTAGAATAATGCCTATGAATTGTAACCTAATTGGCAAGAAGGAAGGCAGAAGGGCTTCTTTTAACTCTCAGGTGATGAGCAACTTCTTCAGTACAAGATCTTGGTTTTAGTCCTGACTAAGGAGCTTTGCAAATTTGCTCAGTTCTCACGGGTCATCTGGACACACACTTTTAGTGGAGACCATTATCATTAACCATATTTTAATTCTAGCATTGTAGAGACAATGGCAATCAGAGCTAACTAATAGACTAATATATAATAACTAATATACAGATATAGAGCCCATGAGAAATCTTTCCACTGGTACTGAGAGGCAAGAAACACTCAAAACAAACATTCAAATGCAGACAGTAACTTTGATGATGATGAATTTGACATAATGCATGATTCTGTGACTACTTGTGCAGCCTAAAAAAATAGGCGTGAGAATTTCATTCATCAACTTACTGTTTAAGGTCCTTGACACAAGTTAGTTATTTGATTATGATCAGACTGATTTGATTATAATCCAGCTGATTTATGTTTCAAGTATTTTGTTGAAAAAAATAAAATAATAGTCTGAAAACTAAAGTCTCACTGAGGTACAAGTATTGCTTGTAAAAATCTAGGTCTCTAGACAAAAATACGGCATTGGAAAAGAACCCAGAATCTTATAAATTAAGAGAACCCAAGAGGACGTAATATCTACTCACCCAATTTTGTGAGCTTCACATACTGAAGCTAATGGACCACTTTCACATAGGTTTAATGGTCACAACAAAAAGTCTGTTTGAGCATTTATTTTACTTAGACATCAGAAAAATTTTATATGATTAATTAGGCTGTGTAGACCTAAATTATTTTCAATTTGCCTTTTTCTTGTGGAGATTGGTGACAGTAGGCACCAAGACATTAGGCAAATGGAAAACACAAAAATAATACTAGTTTCAAGTAATAACAGTGAAAACATCTGCTGAAATAGTCATACTATGAAATTCTACCAGGATGTTTCCGTAACACTGGGACTATAAAAAAAGTGAAAGACGAAGCTAAGTAAGCTCCCTACAGATTTTCTTTCATGGAAAATGCATTGTCTGTGCAAATTTGCCTCAAAACTGCCTATTTAAACACATTGCTGTCTAAAATGTACACAATTTAACAAAGTGAATGCAGACATTATTAGATACTGAAAAATAATATGCAAAAACATTTCCTTTCTTACCTGTAAAAACAAGGGTGTCTTTTTCATGACCCCAAAGGTCAAATTCTGGCCAGTGCTGGAAGATATATACCCACATCACTGGTATCAGCACGTATCTCAGGAGAATCCCCACATGAGTAAGAAGAGGTAATTAGAAGTGAAATCACAGTGGAGAACATTCTCAAGGGAAGAAATACTCATTGGTTGTACTATGTTATCTTGAATCAAGATGTTAGAAAAAAAATCTATATTTTATACTTCAGTAGAGCTCAAAGCAATCACCTGTTATCCAACTAGGGTAACACTTTATACAAAACTGAAAAACAAATTTAAAATAGTCTGAGGACACTTAACTTCTCATGAAACCTGAATTCAGGTAATTGTCCTTCCCATCTCAAGAGCACTACTGAATTTCCTCCACTGTTTGCCCTTTATCAAGTTCACACAAGAATATGTACTAAGTACAAACTTCAATATTGTTTAATCTAAATAATAAAAATATTTTAAAAGTATTTCTTTGATAAAGGGATTTGCATTTTGATAGGATGCCTAAGACATGTAAACAAATAATACTAGGTACAAATAATTTCTGGAAAAAAACATGAAATGTTTTAGAAGTAGATTGATGAAGAAACAAACAGGTAGAAGAGACTGGTGACTGCCAATGAGGAAAGTGCCTGACAGGGATAATAATCATATGTTAAATAAGTAAAAAACTAACATATTTAACTTATTGTTTCTATCATGTTTCCCATGTTAAAAAAACTTTCATGGAATTGAGTCCACACTGGAACTCAGCATACTTGCCTCAAAATGCAATTGAGGAAAATGTACATTAAAAATAATATTTGATATTCACAATAACTCCATGAAATGGGGTTTTGCATTTGAATAAACTGATATGGAGAGGGAACTTCTCTAAGTTTACCCAGCTAACAAAACAGTAATAAAACTAGAATTCAGGCTCAGTTCTGAATAATTACAAGGCCAAATATTTTTCTACAACAGCATTCTGTATCAACTTGAAGAGAGTGTTTTATTATCAGCTTATTAGGTGGCATAAATCTTGGGACAGCTGGCTATGGAAAAACTGATGCACAAGAATGTACTTTTTCAAGGATGGGACATTTCCATTGTCTCATGCAGTGAGAGTCTAGGTGTCCCAATTCTCATAAGAGTATATGCTTTTATCATGATAATAATAGTTATGCACACACTAAAATATCAAGGATCGTTTTCTTCAGATCAACATAATGATAAATTTTATCATGCTGTCAGCCTACCCACATGTAGGCACAACCTACTAGTATATAAAAAATACTTAAAGAGGGTGCATTCCTCCACTTGCTTTCTGAGAACACCTTACTCTGTAATGCAGTAGCCTTTAATAAACTATCTCTTCTCACTGCACTTTGCAGCTTATCTTGAAATCTTTGCTCTGTAGATCCAAGAACCCCCTCCTGGGGTCTGGATCAAGACCCTTTTTTCCAGTAACAAAGTCATTTATGCATATGCAAATATCAATTGATAGACCCTATTGACTGCAACTAAATTATTCCTAAGTCAGAGGTACTGCACTGGAAAACATACGTGGAATGCAATTGAAGTATTTTGATGATAGAAATGGATCCATACATTTGAAAACTCAAAAAAAAAAAAAGGTGTTGAGAGTTGATTTTCAGAATCGAGGACCATAACCGGTATTACCACATGAACTAAAAAGAAGCTTCTCAAGATGTTTACAGTGTGGGTTTTGAGAATACTAACAGAAAATTTAACATATAGGTGATTCATATATTTACATTTTTTGCACAGTGATTACAATAAGTTCACAGGTTTCAGAGCTATTGTTCAAGACACCACATTGAAGTAGAAATAATTTCTTTCTTATTTTTTTCTTTTTTTTTTCTTTTTTTAACTTTTGGAGATGGAGTTTCGCTCTTGTTGCCCAAGTGGAATGGAATGGCGTAATCTTGACTCACCGCAACCTCCTCCTCCGGGGTTCAAGCTATTCTCCTGCCTCAGCCTCCCGAGTAGCTGGGATTACAGTATGTGCCACCACACCTGGCTAATTTTGTAATTTTAGTAGAGACAGGGTTTCACCATGTTAGCCAGGCTGGTCTCAAACTCCTGACCTCAGGTGATCCACCCACCTCGGGCTCCCGAATTGCTAGGATTACAGATGTGAGCCACCACACTCGGCATCATTTTTTTAAAAATATAAAATTATCCACCCTATCTTGAACCTCACTATGGCTCTATGGACAGTAATACTCAAAGGGTTTGGATTTTCAGAGCTTCTCTCAGGCTGTTGGTTAAAAATTTACCCCCAAGTAAGTAAACACAGTATTTTCATACAGAATTATTAGATACCAAACAATTTATATTCATAGAATCTCTGACAAATAAAACATTTTTAATTTCAACATTAAGGCTTTTATTTTTAAAAACTAAATCTTCAAAGTGTTAATTTTAAGAATAAACTAAAGTGGTTACTAACAGCCCATAATGTTAAATCATGACTACACTAGGTTTTTCCATTTCAGTTTGTTACCCCACAGGCACTTAGGGATTACAAATAAACACAGGCCTAACCTGCAACTTTACGAAAGGATTTTCCCCTAATCATTTGTTGCATGGCAAGAATTACATCTTTGTTCCTTAGGCTATAGATCAATGGGTTCAGCATTGGGCTCAAAAAACTATAAAAGACTGCAATTATTTTGGACTCCTCTACAGACTTCTCTGATGGAGGCCTTATGTACATGCAGAAAAGGGTTCCATAAAACAAAGTAACTGTCATCAGGTGGGAAGCACATGTAGAAAAGGCTTTGTGCCTGCCTTCAGCAGAACGGATCCTCAAGATCGCTGCAAAAATGAAAAGATAGGACAGAAGAATGATGAATAGAGAGCTTGAGAGAGTAAAGCCTGCAGCTATAAACATTGCCATCTTTTTGACATGGGTGTCAGAGCAGGCCAGCATTATAAGAGGAGGATCAGCACAGTAGAAATGATTGATTTCAAGGGAGCCACAGAAAGATAAGTGAAAGGTCAACAGTGACTGAGAGAACCCACTCAGAAACCCATACATGTAAGGGACAATGACCAGACAGATACAGATGTTCTTGGACATCCTGGAACTGTAATGTAAAGGGCTGCAAATGGCTACATAGCGATCCAGTGCCATTGAAGCAAGGATATAAAACTCAGTGATCACCAGGGCGATGAAGAGAAGACACTGTGTGAAGCATCCAGCGTAGGAGATGGTCTTCTGTTCTGAGAGGAAATTGTGCAGCATATTTGGAGTAACATTGGAAGAATAACAAATGTCTACAAAGGAGAGGTGGCCAAGGAAGAAATACATGGGGGTTTGCAGGTGGGAATTGGTCCTGATCAGCAGGATCATGCACAGGTTGCCTGCCAGCGTGATTAGGTAGATGACCAGGAACACCCCAAACAGGATCTTCTCTAGCACTGGGTCATCTGTCAGTCCCAAGAGAATGAATTCTGTCAGTATTGTGTGGTTTGAGGAGAACATCTTCTTATCTCCTGAAAACTTAAAGTGACAAAGAATGTGAGGATTTCTGTCTGATTCAGATTTGGCGTTTGTTTCATCCATTTATCATTCACTGATTCATCTATTTAGGTGACAATTACTTCTTTTGTTTCAATAATCACATCAGAAATCTTACGTAACATTTTCTTCCTATATGTCTTTTTTAATCTGTGTCTTTCTATACATCAAACCCACATATGTACACAAACATACATATTCTCTATTTCTCTCTGCCATACATACATAATTTTCTTCGTTCATACATTTATACCTGTCTTCTTGGTGTACTCCATATTTAGTAATTTTATTCAAACTTTGTCAGGAAACAAAAAGCCCAAAGGAATGAAAATTAAATATGACAATGGTAGGTTATTTGCAATTGGATAAATAAAGGAAGTCTGATCTTTAGTATCCCTTCAGCTCTGATATTATATTGTTTCAGACACAAAATGAAGAAAGAAAAGCAAAGAATTTTCAATTAAAACCTATAGCTGTGTGCCTTACCTTTATTCAGGAACCATTAAATTAGAGAAGTGAATTGCTATCTGATGTATGGCTAAGAGGGTACAAAAAGAAGACTTGTTTTTTCCACTTTGTAATGTCAGCTGCCTGTTTACTCATGTATACTGTATAGCTTAATTTCTTTCTGTTCCAGTTCCTTGGGTTACTACAGTAAATAAGTATTTCAGCTCATGGAGCACACATTATAATAGAGGGAGCAGATATTAAACACACAGGAAAAGGTACATATTTCAGGCAATACCATTTTATGTGAAGAAAAAATGAATGTGGGATGCTTTTGGATGACCATTCAGAGAAGATCTTCCTAAGAATGCAGCATTTGAACCATAGATATAAACTCTACTGTTTGGGAAAAGTGTGGATATTTTTTTGGTTCCCATTTTTGTACCACTAACCCACTCATGATAATATTGTTTAGGTATGCACAGATAATGTATAAAAGCGGTCTTAACTTCCAACTCGAGCCACTCTCTCTCAGTTCTCTTTGAAAGTAACATAGGATTGTAAAAATTTCCACTCCAAAAACTGCACCTTAAAGCCATTGTTTATTTAGTTCTCACATATACATCAGAAGAGTTTGCATACAATTTATTTGAGAGAATCAATGCAATTCTAACATGGATAGAAAAGTCAAGTGAAATTGGAAAAAATACTTGTTTTCCCCATTGACGGAATACTTATCTCTACACACACACACAAGTTGTATTTTTAGTGAACAAATGTAAAAAATGACCTACCTGTTAATGTTAACAGACCATATCTTATGAAAACAAGGTAGCAAGATTTACAACATATTTATTAGGCATCTTCCCTAGAGTATTTTTAAACTAATTCTAAAGAGTCCATTAAAATATGCTTTGTTCCTCAAGAGCATAACCTTAATTTGATGCTTCCTGGAGCTAGACTCTCCTGTGAGGATGAAATCCCTATGTTACATTTATGTAAAGTTTCAGTACAAGTGTGTATGAGATCCTTAGCACAAATAGAGAAATTAGCCATCCCTTTCAATAACATGGAAGAGGAAAACATGGGTAGATAACTTTTGCCTTTTTAGTATAATGAAAACAAGGAGATGCTCGTCAGAACTCTTCAGCTTTTGGCTATAAACACTGCAGTGACGTCATCTAAAGAGAGTAAGGGGTAGGAAGTTGAGACAGGTGAGACATTTGAGGAGAGGAAAGATTTGAAAGACTGTGAGAGCGGAAGAGTGGCATAATCAGTAGGAGGCAGAAGTATTGGTCAGGGTCCAGGATCCTTTGGAGAATGGATGTTATGGATTTATGTTGGAAGTAGTCTGCCCCATCGAGGTTAATGTTAACATGCTAACAATCAAAGGTCTTAGAATCAGGACTATTTATAAAATTTATGATGCATAAAATTGTTTATTTAGAAAGGGAGTTGAAATAGAATGGAGAATATTTGAAAATTGTGTAGCACTGTATTTGTTAGAGGACAGAGGGACTAGAGATGCGTTCATTAGTCTGTATCTTCCAGTGCACACATAGTTCGAGGTTAGTACAAATGGATCAAAGTGCACTCTGATCGAGACAGGAGAAGCATCCCTAATTTTCTTAGCATTGCAGGTGGTAGGTTATACTCTGAGAAATCATTTAATAAAACATAGCTATATATCAAAATCAAAATGTAGATTTCTTACATCCCATGAAATTTGAGAATATAGAGCTTTGCTATATGTTTATTTCAAATTGATGTGTAAAGTCTTCTCTATCTCAATTATTCTGTGTTTCATTTTGGTTCCTTGCATTACTAACATTGTAAAATACAATAATATTGCTTAAATATTTTGGAGACTGGGCACGGTGGCTCTGTAATCCCAGCACTTTGGGAGGCCAAGGCCACTGGATCACCTGAGGTCAGGAGTTTGAGATCAGACTGGCCAACATGGCAAAACCCCGTCTCTACTAAAAATACAAAACTTAGCCAGGTGTGGTGGTGTGTGCCTGTAATCCCAGCTGCTCAGGAAGCTGAGGCAGGAAGAATTGCTTGAACCCAGGAGGCAGAGGTTGCAATGAACCAAGATTATACCACTGTACCTCAGCCTGGGTGACAGAGTGAGACTTCATCTAAAAAAAAAAAAAAATTATGATGGAATATAAGGTATTATAAGATTATAAAACTGGTGTCCCTCATTTCCTCCTCCCTTAATGTAGAGGTACCTTGTTTTGCATAAAAATGTTGAAGATTTGGCTCATTTTTAGGTAGAAAGCTTTCACTTAGAAGAAAAAAATGCCCTAATGTATGTGTGTATGTATGTATGTATGTATTTTCTTTTATATGTTGGTATACAATGGCTATGTAATAAAACATAAGATTTACAAAGTGAATTTTCTGACAGAAGTAAAACTGGCTCTATAATAACTGAATGGTTAGATGAAAAGTAATGAATGGGCTATTTTCATTTAGAAAGAGCAAAGTATTTACAATTTTAAGTGTGGAATCACATAATGAGATGTCCACACAAAAGAAGGCAATGTTAATTTATTTATACAGCAATGAATAGAAAATACAAAATTTAGCTATGTGTATGATATTTACTCAAAGAAGAGTTTTACACATACTTATATTATTTTTCTTTTTTTTTGGATTTTATTTTATTTTATTTTATTTTTTTTTATTATTATACTTTAAGTTCTAGGGTACATGTGCATAACGTGCAGGTTTGTTACATATGTATACTTGTGCCATGTTGGTGTACTGCAACCATCAACTCGTCAGCACCCAACAACTCGTCATTTACATCAGGTATAACTCCCAATGCAATCCCTCCCCCCTCCCCANTGTTCTTCCATTTGTTTGTGTCCTCTTTTATTTCACTGAGCAGTGGTTTCTAGTTCTCCTTGAAGAGGTCCTTTACATCCCTTGTAAGTTGGATTCCTAGGTATTTGATTCTCTTTGAAGCAGTTGTGAATGGAAGTTCATTCATGATTTGGCTCTGTGTTTGTTTGTTATTGGTGTATAAGAATGCTTGTGATTTTTGCACATTAATTTTGTATCCTGAGACTTTGCTGAAGTTGCTTATCAGCTTAAGGAGATTTTGGGCTGAGACAATGGGGTTTTCTAAATATACAATCATGTCGTCTGCAAACAGGGACAATTTGACTTCTTCTTTTCCTAACTGAATACCCCTGATTTCTTTCTCTTGCCTAATTGCCCTAGCCAGAACTACCAACACTATGTTGAATAGGAGTGGTGAGAGAGGGCATCCCTGTCTTGTGCCAGTTTTCAAAGGGAATTTTTCCAGTTTTTGCCCATTCAGTATGATATTGGCTGTGGGTTTGTCATAAATAGCTCTTATTATTTTGAGGAACGTTCCATCAATATCGAATTTATTGAGCGTTTTTAGCATGAAGGGCTGTTGAATTTTGTCAAAAGCCTTTTCTGCATCTATTGAGATAATCATGTGGTTCTTGTCTTTGGTTCTGTTTATATGCTGGATTATGTTTATTGATTTGCGAATGTTGAACCAGACTTGCATCCTAGGGATGAAGCCCACTTGATCATGGTGGATAAGCTTTTTGATGTGTTGTTGAATCCGGTTTGCCAGTATTTTATTGAGGATTTTTGCATTGATGTTCATCAGGGATATTGGTCTAAAATTCTCTTTTTTTGTTGTGTCTCTGCCAGGCTTTGGTATCAGGATGATGTTGGCCTCATAAAATGAGTTAGGGAGGATTCCCTCTTTTTCTATTGATTGGAATAGTTTCAGAAGGAATGGTACCAACTCCTCCTTATACCTCTGGTAGACTTCAGCTGTGAATCCATCTGGTCCTGGACTTTTTTTGGTTGGTAGGCTATTAATTATTGCCTCAATTTCAGAGCCTGCTATTGGTCTATTCAGGGATTCAACTTCTTCCTGGTTTAGTCTTGGAAGAGTGTACGTGTCCAGGAAATTATCCATTTCTTCTAGATTTTCTAGTTTATTTGCGTAGAGGTATTTATAGTATTCTCTGATGGTAGTTTGTATTTCTGTGGGGTCAGTGGTGATATCCCCTTTATCATTTTTTATTGCGTCTATTTGATTCTTCTCTCTTTTCTTCTTTATTAGTCTTGCTAGCGGTCTGTCAATTTTGTTGATCTTTGCAAAAAACCAACTCCTGGATTCATTGATTTTTTGGAGGGTTTTTTGTGTCTCTATCTCCTTCAGTTCTGCTCTGATCTTAGTTATTTCTTGCCTTCTGCTAGCTTTGGAATGTGTTTGCTCTTGCTTCTCTAGTTCTTTTAATTGCGATGTTAGAGTGTCAATTTTTGATCTTTCCTGCTTTCTCTTGTGGGCATTTAGTGCTATAAATTTCCCTCTACACACTGCTTTAAATGTGTCCCAGAGATTCTGGTATGTTGTATCTTTGTTCTCATTGGTTTCAAAGAACATCTTTATTTCTGCCTTCATTTCGTTATGTACCCAGTAGTCATTCAGGAGCAGGTTGTTCAGTTTCCATGTAGTTGAGCGGTTTTGATTGAGTTTCTTAGTCCTGAGTTCTAGTTTGATTGCACTGTGGTCTGAGAGACAGTTTGTTATAATTTCTGTTCTTGTACATTTGCTGAGGAGTGCTTTACTTCCAATTATGTGGTCAATTTTGGAATAAGTGCGATGTGGTGCTGAGAAGAATGTATATTCTGTTGATTTCGGGTGGAGAGTTCTATAGATGTCTATTAGGTCTGCTTGCTGCAGAGAGGAGTTCAATTCCTGGATATCCTTCTTAACTTTCCGTCTCGTTGATCTGTCTAATGTTGACAGTGGAGTGTTGAAGTCTCCCATTATTATTGTATGGGAGTCGAAGTCTCTTTGTAAGTCTCTAAGGACTTGCTTTATGAATCTGGGTGCTCCTGTATTGGGTGCATATATATTTAGGATAGTTAGCTCTTCCTGTTGAATTGATCCCTTTACCATTATGTAATGGCCTTCTTTGTCTCTTTTGATCTTTGATGGTTTAAAGTCTGTTTTATCAGAGACTAGTATTGCAACCCCTGCTTTCTTTTGTTCTCCATTTGCTTGGTAAATCTTCCTCTATCCCTTTATTTTGAGCCTATGTATGTCTCTGCGTGTGAGATGGGTCTCCTGAATACAGCAGACTGATGGGTCTTGACTCTTTATGCAGTTTGCCAGTCTATGTCTTTTAATTGGAGTATTTAGTCCATTTACATTTAAGGTTAATATTGTTATGTGTGAACTTGATCCTGCCATTATGATATTAACTGGTTATTTTGCTCGTTAGTTGATGCAGTTTCTTCCTAGCCTCAATGGTCTTTGCATTTTGGCATGTTTTTGCAATGGCTGGTACCGGTTGTTCCTTTCCATGTTGAGTGCTTCCTTCAGGGTCTCTTGTAAGGCAGGCCTGGTGGTGACAAAATCTCTAAGCATTTGCTTATCTGTAAAGGATTTTATTTCTCCTTCACTTATGAAACTTAGTTTGGCTGGATATGAAATTCTGGGTTTAAAATTCTTTTCTTTAAGAATGTTGAATATTGACCCCCACTCGCTTCTGGCTTGTAGAGTTTCTGCTGAAAGATCTGCTGTGAGTCTGATGGGCTTCCCTTTGTGGGTAACCCGACCTTTCTCTCTGGCTGCCCTTAAGATTTTTTCCTTCATTTCAACTTTGGTGAATCTGGCAATTATGTGTCTTGGAGTTGCTCTTCTCGAGGAGTATCTTTGTGGCGTTCTCTGTATTTCCTGGATTTGAATGTTGGCCTGCCCTACTAGGTTGGGGAAGTTCTCCTGGATGATATCCTGAAGAGTGTTTTCCAACTTGGTTCCATTTTCCCCCTCACTTTCAGGCACCCCAATCAGACGTAGATTTGGTCTTTTTACATAATCCCATACTTCTTGCAGGCTTTGTTCATTTCTTTTTCTTCTTTTTTCTTTTGGTTTCTCTTCTCACTTCATTTCATTCATTTGATCCTCAATCGCTGATACTCTTTCTTCCAGTTGATCGAGTCGGTTACTGAAGCTTATGCATTTGTCACGTATTTCTCGTGTCATTGTTTTCATCTCTTTCATTTCGTTTAGGACCTTCTCTGCATTAATTACTCTAGCCGTCAATTCTTCCACTTTTTTTTCAAGATTTTTAGTTTCTTTGCGCTGGGTACGTAATTCCTCCTTTAGCTCTGAGAAATTTGATGGACTGAAGCCTTCTTCTCTCATCTCGTCAAAGTCATTCTCCGTCCAGCTTTGATCCGTTGCTGGCGATGAGCTGCGCTCCTTTGCCGGGGGAGATGTGTTCTTATTTTTTGAATTTCCAGCTTTTCTGCCCTGCTTTTTCCCCATCTTTGTGGTTTTATCTGCCTCTGGTCTTTGATGATGGTGATGTACTGATGGGGTTTTGGTGTAGGTGTCCTTCCTGTTTGATAGTTTTCCTTCTAACAGTCAGGACCCTCAGCTGTAGGTCTGTTGGAGATTGCTTGAGGTCCACTCCAGACCCTGTTTGCCTGGGTATCAGCAGCAGAGGCTGCAGAAGATAGAATATTTCTGAACAGCGAGTGTACCTGTCTGATTCTTGCTTTGGAAGCTTCCTCTCAGGCGTGTACTCCACCCTGTGAGGTGTGGGGTGTCAGACTGCCCCTAGTGGGGGATGTCTCCCAGTTAGGCTACTCAGGGGTCAGGGACCCACTTGAGCAGGCAGTCTGTCCCTTCTCAGATCTCAGCCTCCGTGTTGGGAGATCCACTGCTCTCTTCAAAGCTGTCAGACAGAGTCGTTTGCGTCTGCAGAGCTTTCTGCTGCTTTTTTGTTGTTGTTGTTGTTGTTGTGTAGCTGTGCCCTGTCCCCAGAGGTGGAGTCTACAGAGACAGGCAGGTTTCCTTGAGCTGCTGTGAGCTCCACCTAGTTGGAGCTTCCCAGCAGCTTTGTTTACCTACTTAAGCCTCAGCAATGGCGGGCGCCCCTCCCCCAGCCTCGCTGCTGCCTTGCCGGTAGATCACAGACTGCTGTGCTAGCAATGAGGGAGGCTCCGTGGGCGTGGGACCCTCCCGGCCAGGTGTGGGATATGATCTCCTGGTGTGCCTGTTTGCTTAAAGCGCAATATTGGGGTGGGAGTTACCCGATTTTCCAGGTGTTGTGTGTCTCAGTTCCCCTGGCTAGGAAAAGGGATTCCCTTCCCCCTTGCGCTTCCCAGGTGAGGCGATGCCTCGCCCTGCTTCAGCTCTCGCTGGTCGGGCTGCAGCAGCTGACCAGCACCGATCGTCCGGCACTCCCCAGTGAGATGAACCCAGTACCTCAGTTGAAAATGCAGAAATCACGGGTCTTCTGTGTCGCTCGCGCTGGGAGTTGGAGACTGGAGCTGTTCCTATTCGGCCATCTTGCTCCCGTGCCTGTCTTTACTGCAATCTCTGAAACTAAACTGTGAAGATTTCGTGGCCATTTATCATTTCCCCAGTCAATCCTCTTATAATTTCCTAAGCCTGTCTCTACTTTAATCTCTTTATCCCGTCATCGTTGTAAGCTGAGGATGAATGTCGCCTCAGGACCCTGTGATGATTGCATTAACTGCACAAATTGTAGAGCATGTGTATTTGAACAATATGAAATCTGGGCACCTTAAGAATAGGGTAACAGCGATTTTCAGGGAAAAAGGGAGATAATTTTAAAGTCTGACTGTCTGTGGGCCAAGTGGAACAGAGCCATATTTCTCTTACTACTGAAAAACGGGTAAGATAAATATCGCTGAATTCTTTCCCCAATAAGGAATATTAATAATTAACAGCCCTGGGAAAAGAATGCATTCCTAGGGCGGGGCCTTTAAAATGGCTGCCCTGGGAGTGTCTGCCTTTATGCAGATGTAGAAAAGGATGAAACATGCCCTAGTCTCCTGCAGTGTCCCCAGGCTTGCTAGGATTAGGAAATTCCAGCCTGGGGAATTCTAGTCAGACCAGTTCTCTCCTCTTGAACCCTGACAATGCATGCACAGTGGGACATGGGAGTTCATTAGTGATTCTAGTTTTGCCCTGACCTTCTGCCTCGTGATCTTTGTCGCCCTTGAAGCATGCGATCTCTGTAACCCATACCGTATTCATGCACTCCCTCCCCTGTTGGAAATCACTAATAAAAACGTGCTGGTTTTATGGCTCAGGGGCATCATGGAACCGGCCAACATGTGATGTCTCCCCTGGATGCCCAGCTTTAAAGTTTCTCTCTTTTATACTTTTTCCCTTTATTTCTCAGACCAGTCAACATTTCGGGAAATAGAAAAGAACCCCTGTGAAATATTGGGGGCCGAATTTCACCCAATAGGTTCATAGAAGGACAGACAAAGCATCAGGAAGACCTGTACCTGACCATTTGCAGAGCCATAAATATAGGGAGCAGCAGAGAAACAGAGGCAGACACACCTGGACATTTTGCTTCCATATAATGAAGGCTTGCAGATGGCCAGGTAGCGGTCATACAGCATCACTATGAACATAAGATAATCTGTGATCACCAGTGCAATGAAAAGGTGAAATTGGATAAAGCAACCAATAAAGGAAATGGTTTTTCTTTTGGAAGAAAAAATTAACCAGCATCTGAGGAGTGACGTTGGTGGCATAACAGAGATCTACAAAGGAGAGATGACTGAGGAAAAAGTACATTGGAGTGCATAGTATCGAATCGTTTCTGATTAAGAAGATCGTGCTCACACACATGGACACAGAGAGGGGAATGTCACACACCAGGGCCTGTCAAGGTGGGGAGGGGCTAGGGAAGGATAGAATTAGGAGAAATACCTAATGTAGATGACAAGCTAATGGGTGCAGCAAACCACCATGGCACGCATATACCTATGTAACAAACCTGCATGTTCTGCAAATGTATCCCAGAACTTAAAGTGTAATAAATAAATAAATAAAATTGAAAAGGTGCTCAACATCACTAATCATCAGGAAATGCATATGAAACAAAAGCGTGATATCACATCTCATTTGTTATGATGGCTGTTATTTTATTTAAAAAAATACAAAAGACCACAAATATTGGTGACATATGAAGAAATTGGAACCCTTGTACACCATTGGTGGGAATATGAAATTGTGCAGCCACTATAAAAAACAGTGTGATGAGTTTTCAAAAAATTAAAAATGGAATTATCATATAAACCAGCAATCTCACTTCTGGGCATATATCCAGAAGAACTTAAATCAAGATCTTGAAGAGACATAGGTACTCTTATGCTCATTGCACCATTATTTACAATAGTCTAGATATAGAAACAATCTAAATGTCCATTGAAGGATGAAGAAAATGCAGTATATACATATAATGGAATGTTATTCTTCATTAAGAAACTGAAATCCTGTCATATGCAACAACATGGATGAACCTGGAGGACATTATGTTAAGTGAAATAAGCCAGGCACAGAAGGACAAATACTGCATGAATAAATTTATACAAGGAATCTAAAATAGTCAAACTCATAGAAACAGAGAGTAGAAGGTGGTTGCAGGGGCTGGAGGAGAGGGAGAAATAGGGCTTTGCTGTTCAGCAGGTATAAAGTTACAGTTATGCAAGAATAAATTCTAGAGATATGCTGTGTAACATTGTGCCTATAGGTAACAATAGCTATATTGTTAACAATTAAAAATATTGTGCACTTAAAAAAAAAAGAAGATCATGCTCACATTGTGATTACTGTGATAAGGTAGATGACTAAGAATACCACAAAAAGAAGGGGTTGCAGCTCGGCTCAATCTGTCAGTCCCAGGAGAACAAACTCAATCATGGATTTATAGTTTTGTTGGTTTGTTTGTTTATTTTTTTTTAACATTATGTTTGCTTGGCTTCAAATGAGGTCTAAAGAAAAGGAAATTAAAATACATTTAGGTTTGTCATTTATGCATTAATCCAGTGGCGTCATCTGATATTTCTTCCTCTTCTCTCAAATTTTTAAATACATATGTCATTGAGAAATAGCCTAGTGAGCATGAGATTGATGTTTTAACATCTAAAATGATGTAGAATTTCTTATATACAAAGGCAGTTATATTTACAGTGGTTTTCTGTAGTTCTTTTCTGCAAGTCTTTTGATAGATAAAGAGCCTTATCTTTTATATTTTTGCAAGTCTTTATTATATGTGTTTAGACTTTTCTTGAACCCACGAGTGTAAACATTGCCTTTCTTTGAACCTATAATTTCTTTGTTTAATAACACACCTTCGAGTGTGGCATGTAATGTATCAGCCCTTGAAACTCATCTATTTTTATCATAACTGAATGTGCTTAGGAAAGTGGAACTGCTCCATGGTACCTATCTCTATAGAACTAGGATCTCTTTGCCTAGCTGTCTGACTCTGGAGCCCAGGCTGTTGCTTCCCAGTCTGGTGGTGAATCCTCCATAATCTAGTGAGTGTAAATATCTTTTCCCTTCCCCCCTTCCTACTGCAATTTGCTTATTATATCAATCTGCTTATTATATCAATCTGCTTGTTATATCATTTGCTTGTTATTATATCATTTGCTTATTACATCTGCATTGCCACTTACATGGGATAAAGGTTGTCTACCCTTAAAGGTATTATGTGTGTGTCTTTTCTCTCCCCTGACGCGTTCCCTGCACAGAACATTTTTGGCAGAACGAACAGGATCCAAAAGCAAAAGCATGCCATTTTTTTCCCGCAAGGACCAGGCTGGAAACTCAGGGACTTCCCATATCCTGGGATGGGAACACTCCCAGTTTTTCTCCTTGGCGATTGAATGGTCCAGGATAACTGGCCTTTGTGAGAATTGGGAACCTAAATTAGTGCATTTTAACCCGTTGGCTGTGCATGAACTTTTAAAGTTCTTTACTGAGCACAATTTATCACCTTAAGTGACGAAACATAATTTTTTTCCCAAACACTAAAACATAATTTCTTCTAACATGTTTAATCAAGATTTGAGAGTAGCTTGGACTAAGTGTTACAAAATGTAAAAAATAACATTACATTAGAGCTTTCACCTATTTCAATAAGCCAAGTAGAGCTATGTTTTGCAGAATCACAAAGTAGAGTATATGCAGGATTTTATAACTCTAGCAGGAAATGTGTTCACCTTGAAAAGTGTTTTGTTTATTCTTTGCATGTTCATGGAAACTGGTATGTAAATAATTTGCATATTTCTCTCTCTTTTCCAAAAAGACTTATAATGAACAAACCTTTAATTGTTGCAAATTCTTGTGTCTATATATCAGGACACAATTACATGTTACATGGACTTGTGATCTATGGCTTTCTTTTAAAGAGTAGCGTTGGATTTAAAATGGTCAGTGATTGAAATAACTCTTTTGGCTTGTCTTCCTCTTTAGATAAATACCCAGTCATTAAAATTTTAATCCCTTTTTCCCTTCTGTGACTTGTGAGGCCTCTGTCAGTAAGGAAGGGAGGCCTAGAAATGAATCTGGTGCTGCTTTCTGGTCTTTCTTGACCTCTAATCCACCTGGTGACAGTTTGCTCTGCTGTCATCCACCATGACAAATGTACCTCAGAGTCATTTCTCTCTCTTGGCTGGACATAGCCATAGCCTTCTTATCTTCCCTGGAGACCCAGTTGCACCTCGGTTTTCACAGGAATTACAGACCTCCCTGAGGTCTGCCACTTATTACCTATTCAGAAATGGCCTGGGAAGTCAGCTTTGTAGGACCCAGCTTCACTTGTGCAACACATCCCGGTCATCAAATCTTAGCTATTTGCATGTTCCCCTATTAGGGACATGCTGGAAGTTTGGAAATTTAAGTACTGTCTATGCCACATGGAAACTGAAGAAACTGTGGAAATAGCTGTGATCATAGCTGCTCAAATAAGCTAATCCCAGTGTTGACTTTGCTTTAGCTACTCAACAAGTTGATTCAGGGCCTAAGCCTAGGCAAGAGAGATTGAGACAGCCTGTCTCAGAAAGATCGTCTAACTTTTTTGTTGTTCCTCTCCACTCATTAGTGTGCCCATGCTGAAGAGCTAGGCCTTAGGTTTTTATTTTCTCTTGTCATAATCTACATTTTTAATGTCAATAATTACTAGTGAATAGAGTATGTGGGAGAAAGATTGTTTTAGCCCTAATGAAAGATATAATACTTTTATATTATTTTATTTTTATTTATAATAGGATTATTATGAATCTGACCCGAAGTAGTAGGACTTTACTTTGATTTCAAATGTTGATGTACTTGAGACCCAAAGATTAAACATTACATGAATTAGCATATCTTTGTAGTCATAAATTACACATACCTTTGTATAAGTGGCCCATGGCAGTAAGTGTACTTGAACTAATTTTGTTTAAACTAATTACCAGTGTTTGGTTATTTATTCAATAAACTCTTCACTAAATATTAACTGTACACCCAAAACGTTGTGCAGATCTCCATAGGGA
The DNA here is from genome assembly GCF_003255815.1 of Theropithecus gelada. NCBI lineage: Eukaryota > Metazoa > Chordata > Mammalia > Primates > Cercopithecidae > Theropithecus > Theropithecus gelada. The sequence continues at coordinate 16,666,856 of NC_037682.1, read as the reverse complement.
ACATCAAGATGAAATTGATGTTAGCTTTATCCTCAGAGCATTTCCAATCCATAGAAGTAATAGAATAAAAGAAAGCAAATATTGCAAGAAAGGCAGAGAAAATCAACAAAGGTTTTCAGAAAAGCAAAAGACTATTTTAACTGAGGATATAATGTGCAGTGTCACACGCAAAGGTCTTTTGATTACCAAGAATGGAAGACCTTTCTATCTGCTCTAGAATGAATCCCAATATCAAAATCTGTACCGAGTGTTTTTGCATTTACTGAAAGACACTATGTACATCTCAATTAGGGTTCTATCCATTATGATGTGACTTTTGTAAACACCTCCAGAGGGAGCCCTAATGATATGCTGTGTGGTTTCTTATCTAATGCTTCAGGAATGAGTCTCCAAAGATTAGTCATTCAGGTATAAATCCTCCCACACCGGGGACTTTTGAGTAGGATAAGAAATTACTATTCCTTCACAGGTAAGTCTGACAGTTCTGAAAATCAAGACCTCACAAGAAATTTCTGTGATTTCTTATTTCCTCTTTTGAACATAAAATGAAATTAGTAGTGGCCGTAAGAATTGTCATGGTAAAACAAAATCACAGGCAGACAGGCCTCAGACTCTCTGATGAAGACAACAGGTAACTAGTGATATACAAGGAGGTCAAGCAGACTCTGCAAATACCCCTGACATTAGTTACAGATCCATTATTCATGACACAGCTGAGACTTGGAGTAGGCTTACAAGTTGAGCTTTAGTCAAATCTTGGAATTCAAAAACATACATTTCTCCACTAACTTGTTTACGTTCTCCAAAACTAGAGCCTTAGAATTTGACACAATAAAACATATTCTTCTATGTCTTTAATTACTTAATACAATTATTACTAAGAGGAAAGTGTCCAGAGAATTGGATAAAAATGAGGGTAAGTTTAACGGTGAGAAGGAAAAAAAAAAAAAAAACAGTGAACACCTTTCCATTGTCATTTCTAGGGGCTTTTCTCAGGGTTCTTCAGTTCGGTTTTGCATTGGAATATAATGGCAATGCTGTGTCCAGGCTGGCTGGGCATGGTGGTTCACGCCTGTAATCCCAGCACTTTGTGAGGCCAAGGTGGGTGGATAGCCTGAGGTCAGGAGTTTGAGACCAGCCTGGCCAATATAGTGAAACCCTGTCTGTACTAAAAATACAAAAAGTTAGCTGGGCATGGTGGTGGGTGCCTGTAATCCCAGCTACTTGGTAGACTGAGGCAGGAGAATCACTTGAACCCGGGAGGCGGAGGTTGCAGTGAGCCAAGATGGTACCACTGCATTCCAGCCTAGGCAACAAGAAAAAAACTCCATCTTAGAAAAACACAAAACAAACAAACAAACAAAAACATGTTTGTATTGTCTTGTTCAAAGGGAATACATTTTTCTCTATTGTGTTTCTGTCCTTTGCCAACGCTGCTATGGATTTACGGAGCTTTCACCTGACGTGTCCCACTTGGCAGAATTTTTCAGAAAATACTCTACGTGGCTTGAAGTTGTGCTTTTTCCTCCTACATTGTACACAGAGCTTTAACTCTTCCCTGTCCTAAGCATAGTTTGGTTTCTTTCCAATAGTTCCATTATTTAAAATAGAATAATTTTATATATTTAATCATTATTCTCCTCATTCTTCCCATTTTCTTACTCATCTCCATCTTGACGTGAGAGAACACCACTGAATGAAAGGTGAAAGCTGTTGGAATTTTCACCAATATGAGATGTATCCACCTGGTGTTGGCCCATGTTTTTGTGGGTTATGGTATATGATGTGTGACTGAAAAATTCTTAGACGTCATTCACCACAAACCATCTGCAATGGCATTTTTAAAAGTGTGAACATGTTGATGGGAATTATATTCCTTTTTTCCCACTCCCCTCATTAGCTCATAACTTGAAACATGACCATGTCAAGGTCTACTTTCACTACTGGTGATATATAGAACACACTCTTTTCATATGTATCCCATAAATCAAACCCTGAGCTATGTGTAGTCAACAGTTGGATGGTGTGACCTTCTATGATCTCATCCTCTGCCCTCTGTTTCTTGGGTGCGAGAAGACTTGAGATAGGATCATGAAGGCTCTCAGAAAGGTTTTCTTTTTTTAAGCTTTCCAGCACCAACAGAATACTGTAAGAGCTAATATCAGAAAATGGAATACTTTATTCCAAACCAATGGAGGAAAGTTTTATATGCATTAATGATGGCAAGTTCTATATTTGGGGGCTGGAAAAAGACTTCGTGCGACAATATCTCAGAATCTACTGTAAGGGGAAAGTGTAAGCTATCGGGATAAAACCATGTGAAAAAAAAAACTTATTTAATACAAATAGGCCATTTCAGTTGTCTAGTTCAGTGCTTTCAATGTTGTCTGTGCATTACAATAGTATGAAAGTTTGTTTAAAATATCATATGATATTTAGGTGCAGCAAACCGCCCTGGCACACATTTACCTATGTAACAAACATGTATATCCTGCACATATATCTCGGAACTTAAAATATTATATATGTGTGTGTGTGTGTGTGTGTGTGTGTGTGTGTGTCTCCCACCTGGGTTGGCCTACAGCCTAGGCATCAGTGTTTTTAAAAACTCTAACTTGATTCTCATGTTATCAGCCAGGGCTGATAACCACTGAACCAATGTCAGATTTGTGAATATGTGATACATAAACTAAATAAAGCAATATAGTTCTTCTTTAAAAGGTATGAACGGGCCGGGCACGGTGGCTCAAGCCTGTAATCCCAGCACTTTGGGAGGCCGAGACGGGCGGATCACAAGGTCAGGAGATCGAGACCATCCTGGCTAACACGGTGAAACCCCGTCTCTACTAAAAATACAAAAAAATTAGCTGGGCGTGGTGGCGGCGCCTGTAGTCCCAGCTACTCTGGAGGCTGAGGCAGGAGAATGGCGTGAACCCAGGAGGCAGAGCTTGCAGTGAGCTGAGATCCAGCCACTGCACTCCAGCCCGGGCGACAGAGCGAGACTCCGTCTCAAAAAAAAAAAAAAAAAAAAAGGTATGAGCATTCTGTGTCCTCTCACCCTTGCAAAATTTTCTATGGTAAATAAGGACAACTCATTTTTGTAGCCCTGAGTCAACTCCCACCTAATTTCCAACAGTGCAAACTGAACGTTTTAGCTATTAATATGTTAAATTTTAGCTCTGGCACCATTATCACTAGCTTTGTTACTAAAACAAGCCCCTAATGATCTCTCTACCTCAAATTGCACTTCCTTCCATACATTCTTCACATGGTAGCTGGAATTTTTTGTAGTAACTTGGTCTCTACTGATAACATCTGAAAGGTAAGAGATCTGCATACCATGAAATGCCAGCTGATGTGAGTTGGCAAAGTAACCTCATTAATTCATACACTAATGGTTACTTTACAGCTACTATGATTCAAACATTTGTCCAGGTTCTGGGGATATGGCATAAATAATGTTCCTGTGTTCATATAGCTGTTCCCTCCCATTCTCATTGTCTGTTAAACTGTGGTAGTTGGTTATTTTTGAGATTTAGGTTATGTAGAATAAGTGGGATTTACATACAGTGGCCATAGTCTCCAGGAAGCTTGGAACAGTTAGTCCAACTAACTATTGGGAAAAAGCCTCATGGCAGAATGAAATAGAGTTAGGGTAAATGGAAGTAGATTTGGTCATTTGTAAGTTTCCTTAGAGTCCTGACATCTCATGGTTTGATGATTCTAAGTAGAGACGTAAGAGACTGTTCTAAAAATTTTACTTAAAGAAGCTTTGACTTCCTTGTTTCTCAAACTGTAGATGAGAGGATTCAACATGGGGATGACTACTGTGTAAAAGACAGACAGCACTTTGTCTTGATCCATTGAGTAGCTGGAACTGGGATGCAGATACATGAACAGGATTGTCCCAAAGAAGATGGTGACCACCGTCAAGTGGGAAGCACAGGTGGAGAAGGCCTTGTGCATCCCTTCTGCAGAGTAGATCCTCAAGATAGCAGCAAGGATGTAGAGACAGGAAACAAGAATCAGTAGGAGACAGCTCAATTCATTAAAATTGGCAAAGGCAAAAATGACAACCTCATTGCCATGTTAGCCCATGCTATTCAGGCCTTTCCCTCCATCACTCCCTGGAAATTGCTTTTGTTCAAGACATCATTGGTCTTGATTGCTAAATCTAATGGTGAATTCTCAGGCCTCATTTTTCTAGATGTATCAATAACATTAACATAATTAATTACCTACCACTCTAAAACGCTTCTTTCTCTACTCTTCCAGAACATCAAGCTCTCTGTTTTTTCTTCCTGCTACATGGCTTGCTCCTTCTGTCTCCGTTCCTTGTTCCTCCTCTTCCCCCTCTTTGTGTGGGAATGTCTCAGAGCCTCCTCCTTCTCTATTTCCACTATACCCAGGTGCTCTTATTGTCTGATGGTTTTAAATATTGTCTATGTACTTGTACCTTCTGAGCCACATCTCTAGTCCTGTCCTCTTTTCCAAACTCCAGGCTTATAATTTAACTGCTTACATCTCCATATGCCTATGAAATGGCAACTTAACATGACCAAAACTGAATTCCTCATATCCTCCTCTTATTTGCTGCAAACATAGCACTCCCCATCTCAAGTCAATGACAGCTCCATGCTTTCATTTGCACAGATAACATTAAATAAATAGACAAAAATGTTGGCTAAATGATATTTTCTCTTTCTTACATGTTGGATAGCCAGTCGATCAGATTATCCCATCGGATTTTCCTTTAAAAGATTTGTATCCTAAGCCAGCTATCTCTGCCACTTTCATTGCCACTAAATACCAAGCCGTCTTTTACTTACATTGTTACAGTAGTCTTTTAAACTGATTCTGCTATCTCTAAAATAGCTAAAATTCTATTCTACAACCTCTTTAAAAAGTTGCAGCCATTCTTTAAGTCTCTTATTTTTGCATAAATATATATGTACATACATATGATCAATCACATTATATATGTAATAAATGTATAAGGTGATGTAAAAGCTATATTTTCTCTGATATATATGGTTCTCTGAGTGTATGGGTATGTTATGTGTGTGTGTACATATTTTTATATATATGTGTATAAACACACACACATACATATCAATATATATGAGGGAAGAAACTTGTTTAGCTTTTGTAACTTTTCCCACCATGTGTACATAATTTAGATTCACATTTAGAAAAATATATGTGGAGTGGCTTACAGTCCATTTATTACAAAAGAGCATTGGATATATCATCCCTCATGGACATATGGATTGCAACAAACTTAATCAAGATAGAATTATCCTTGTTATTAAACATAAATTTGAACTAAGGAATATTAACTTGTTTGATGTCACAGAGCAAGCGCAACTAAAATTCAAGAAAAAGCTTGAAAATTGTTATCAGTTTATCAATTTATGTATTTAATGGCATAAAAGTATTCAATTTAAGGTTTTTCCTAGAGAATTAAATATGTCTTTGGGTTTTGGCTCCCTTTATATAAAAAATTAATTAAATTTTCATAGTTTTACATCACACACATTTGTGTATATATACATGTATACATACATTCGTGTATGTATGGGTATATATATGTTGAATATTCTATGAAATTGTTTCTAGTGATTCTAAATCTCCCTATTTTAAAACAATTTATGTTCACAGTTTAGTTGACAGTATTAAATTTTGTATTTCAGACATATTTAATTTAAGATGTTTAATCCAAATTTCTTAAATTTTTTTAAGCCCTCTTGAAACTTTCTACATTGGAACAAGTTATGATAAATTACATGATCTTACCTTCTGTCCTTAAGTAATATTCACTGAAAATAGTGGTTCTTATTAATTTACTTTTGTTTTGTAGGAATACAGGTTTTCTGTTTCCAACAGTCAGATTTATGGCTTTGAAAAACTGTGCAAGTGACATAAGGGAATCGACTATGGCAGAATTCAGCAGTGCATTTTATCCTTTAATTCAACAAAGGATAAAATGCACTGCTTTTGAATCCAAGGCCCAAGATCAAGTCTTATTAAGGCTGTGATCATTCTCTGGAGATTAGTCTCTGTTAAACACTAAAAAGTCTAAAGTCTGAAATATGCCAATCCATAATTAAAAAGTGAATTCATTTTTCACTGAGGTAATTGAACTAATTTTTCCCCAGTGCATCATTTATACCTGAAAGAGTATCTTAGGAATTTAGAGAAGAACAAAAAGTATTTCATGATCCAGAGGCTCCACTGAACACAGCATTGAATTAAATCTATAGGATTGATAAGATCCTGCCTCCAACCCTCAGAATTCCACTTAAAATACAATTCTTATTCATTTCTACTAGAATATGGCTTTCATTTCATAAACTTCTTTATTCACTCAAAAAATATTAAGAAGTTTGTTTCATGAAGCAGACACCACCCTTGGTACTACTAAAATAGCCAAGAAAATTAATCTTGCCCATTCCCTCTTGCATCTTACCATGTGGCATTGGTAGGAGACAACTATTACAAAGTAATTTGAAAAACTAAAACACAAAACCTCTTTATGAGCTACTATGCCTTATGTGATCTGCCTTCCTTTCTCAGAATCTTCCTGATTGCTGTTCTTTACCTCCTTTAGTTTTCTCTCTTTGGTTCACATATATTTGTATATTTGTCTCTTTGCAATTCTTTTGACAAACCAAAAAGGATCTTGCCTTGGAGCCTTTGTGTTTAATGCATGTGTACACAGAAAGCTGTTCCACAGACATTCATATGATATCATCCCTATCCAGGCATTGCTCAGATGTTCTTCAACAGAGAGCTGTTTTCTCACTCCATTTTATTGCCCGCTTTGTTTTTCTTCAAAACGCCATTTATGTTTATGTGAAATGCACACACACATTCGCACATGCATAATACATTTGACAGAGACAATACAATCTCTCTCACTTAAATATAAGTTTATTGAGATAAGAAACTTGGTTTTCTTACCTGTTATATCTCCAGTATAAGTTACATGCAAGTCATTCAACAAATATTTAATGGATTATCAGTAAAGGTATAAAAGTTGCCAATTTTCTTGCTCCAGCACAAACTAAAGAAATACAATAGTAAGTTGGTACAAAAATATTACGGTTTTTGCTATTTTTTTAAGTATTGCAAAAAACTGCAACTACTTTTGCAGCAACCTAATAGAAAATACAATCTGTGACTTAATATTGAGATAAGTTTAAGTCCAAAGACATAAGTATGATTTGCAGGTATAGTCTCGTCTAGTAGTACAAAAGGTGGGATTGTTTTACATATGTCTGACTATCATAACCAAGAAGAGAAAACTAATTTCTTAATCCTTTAATGTATCCAAAGTCCCTACATGCCAGGTTGTTAATTAAATACATGAATTCAGAACTTGGGTGAGAGATCAAGGCTAGAGATACAGGTTTTGGAATCATGGCACAGTTCTTAGGTCACCCAAGAATTAAGTGCAGGCTGAGAACCAAACGTCAAAACTATGACTTTTGCTCCAAGATATAAAGGTCAGCATGAGATGGAGGAAAAAAGACAAATGCTCACTGGGAAGAGGTAGGAGTGAAAGAAGGAAAAACAGAAGAGTGAGGTGATATAGAAACCTATATAGGGGTATATCAAGGCAGGTGGAGGAATTAATTGCCACAAATCCTGAGATATCAAGTAAAAGTGGGACAGAGAAGTGATCTTTGGATAAAGTAGCATTGAGTTGTCATGTGTCCTCGATAAGATTAGGCTCAATGGATATATGTTACAGAAATACAACTGGACCATGATATAGTGTTAATAAGATAGGAGGAAGTCAGGGCAATGAGTAGAGGTAGTTCTTTTGGAAAGATTAATTATAGAAGGGAGTAGGGATAAATTAATAAGTTGTGACTGGATGGGACTTACTGTCAAGGACACTGTGAAAAAGGTGGCACTAGAAAATATTTGTATATAAATGAGGATATTATGATAGAGTTTGAGATACTAATGCTTGGGGAGAGTAGAGGTATAATTTCAGAAGTAAAATCCGTGGAAAACTCCAAAGACATGAAAGAGCTGGTCTTAGGTAGAAGCAGAGATACATTATCCATAATGACATGAGGGGAGAAAGAGAGCATTTATAAAGATTTAGAGGTGGTAAGGTGAGGATGATCATATCTTCCCCCCCGCCCCGCCCTCCGCCCGCAGGACGAAGTATGAGGAAAGTTCAGTGACACAGAGTAAAGTGATGATGAATTCTCTCTAATTGTATTAAGCAGTTTAAATGGGGGACACATAGAAGAAACAACTAAATTTAATTAAATGGGTATTTAGACAGATGAGCAAAGTGGAGGGAGGGTGGAACCATGGAACTGAACATAACTGATAGCGCATCATTATATGATAGACCGTGGAATCTCAACTGGGCAATGAGTGAAATGCAGACATAAGACAGTGATGAATAATGATAAAGTACAAATGTCCTTAGAGCGGTGATTTAAGAGAAAAATTAAGGGATAAATATGATAGCAGATGAACCAGAATAAAAATAAATATGAAGGAGAATGCAAGTTCTGACACAGTTTCGGATGTGTTTGAGAGAAACCTTAGTTAACAATTGAAAGTGGAAGTTATTGGGATATGACATGAGAGGGCTCTTCAGGTGGTTAGGAGGAAATAGTTCTTCCTTTGTGGTCTCTAACGAATATTTTACTTATTTATTTATTTATTTATTTTTGAGATGGAGTCTCTCTGTGTGTGTGTATATATATATATATGATACTAGGGTATTAAAAAGTATACTTCATCTTAAATTATCTACTTTAACACAGAAACAGCTTAAACAATCAGAGAATACAATTAACATGAAAATGTGTTTTCTTCTTCATAACAAATGATGCGTGACATGGCTTTACAAGATGTGTTTCTGTAAGATCTTCTTTAGGGCGTTTTTTACATCCTTATTTTTTAAACTATAGATGAGGGGATTTAGCATAGGGATTATTACTGTATAAAAGACAGAGACAACCTTGTCCTGCTCCATTGAGTAGCTAGATGTAGGGCGCAAGTACATGAAGAGGATTGTTCCAAAGAATATGGTGACAGCCATGAGGTGAGAGGCACAGGTGGAGAAGGCTTTGTGCCTGCCCTCTAACGAAGGCATCTTCAAGATGGCAATGAAGATACACAGGTAGGAAATGAGGACAATCATAACACAGCAGATGACATTAAAACTTGAGAAAGCCATGATCATAATGCCATTGACATGGGTATCAGAGCAAGAGAGTTTGAGCAGCGGTGGGGTATCACAGTAGAAATGGTTGATCCTATTAGAGCCACAAAAGGACAATCTAAAGGTCATCCCTGTGTGTATGGCTGCATTTCCAAAACCTGCTAGGAAGGAGGTAGCTGTTAGCCAAAAGCAAATTCTGCCAGACACGAGTACTGGGTAGAGCAGGGGATTCCAGATGGCTGCGTAGCGGTCGTATGCCATCATCGCCAACAGGAAGCACTCAGTCCCCAGGAACGAGCCAAAGAAGTAGAACTGGGCAGCACATTCATGAAAAGAAACGGCCTTATTCTCAGCCATGAGGGTCACCAGCATCTTGGGAGTGACGGAAGACGAGTAAGAGGCATCCACAAAAGAGAGGCTACTGAGAAAGAAGTACATGGGAGTGTGGAGACAGAGATCAGTCTTAATCCATACAATCATCCCCAAATTGCCCACCGTGGTTGCCATATAGATTAACAGAAATAATGCAAAGAGGACCCCTTGTAGATCTGGATTGTCAGAAAGTCCTAAGAGGAGAAATTCGGTCACTTCTGTTTGATTTCTGCCTGGAACCTCTTTCATAAGTCTCATCCTTTGAGCTGCAATAAGAAAGAAGATCCAAAGTGGAATTTAGTCAGATGAATACATGATGGAGCTATAATATATTTTTAGTGAAACATAAATTCCAACAGAAAAGCAAAAAGTGAAAAGCATAGTAAAAGGTATGTTGGATTTGATGTCAAATCAAAAGACTTGTAGCTTAGTACTAGGTGTGCTGCCTACTAACAAATGACTGAAGCGAGTGGTTTAGTATCTATTAACTACAGTCATTCCTAGATTTAACTATTTATTGAATAATTAAAATAACTTAAGATGTTATTGCCATAATTACTTGTGATAAATATATTAATTTATATATTGACATACCCTCCAGACAGAACTACTGGAGAAGGATAATAGAATGAATTCAGGCCACTGACAATTCCTCCTCAGTACTAATAGAATGAAGAAAAATCTTGAAAGTTAACAAAATTAATCAATAGTGCCAGACAAGAAAAATAGTTGGGCTGGGCATGGTGGCTCACACCTGTAATCTCAGCACTTTGAGAGACAAAAGCAAGGCTGATCACTTGAGCTCAGAAGTTCAAGACCAGCCTGAGCAATGTGGCAAAATCTCATCTCTACAAAAAAATTTTTTTTAAATAGCTGTGGGTGGTGGCTCATGCTTGTGGTCTCAGCTACTCAGGAGGCTGAGGTGGGAGGATTGCTTGACCCTGGGAGTTCGAGACTGCAGTGAGCTGGGTTTGTGCCACTACACCACTCCAGCCTGTGCAATAGAATGAGACCGTGTCAAAAAAAAGAAAAAGAAAAAGAAAGAGAGAGAGAGAGAGAAAGAAAGAAAGAGAGGAAGAGAAAGAAAGAAGGAGAGAAAGAAAGAAGGAAAGAGAAAGAAAGAAAAAAAGAAAGAAAAAGGAAGCAAGGAAGAAAGAAAAGAAAAGAAGAGACGGAAGGAGGGAAGGAAGGAAGGAAGGATAAAAATAACTCTTAGGATACAGGAAGAACTTTAAAAATGTCTGGCCAAAGAAGAAAACAAATAGAGAATATTCCCACACAGCCAGTACAGTTCGAACCCCCCTCTGATTTCCCAGGATAAACATCTACAGAGAACAGAAGACGGTCAGTTAACTAGTAATTTTCCATAATTCACTCCAATATGTAGAGAATCCGATTATAAGAATGAGTAGGCATCCCTGAAAAAAAATGACAGAAGTAGCCAAGGCAGTGAAAATCTCTAATACTCAGAGTCACAAGTTCTCAAGAGAACCACAAAACATCAGAAGTAGCACATGCAATTTTTCAGCCACCATACTGAATCAGGGGAATAATTTAATACCAAGTAATCAAAATGGAGATAAGAGTCACCCTTTGCAAGGTGTAATGAAGACAAATACAGGACATGACAAGTAAAAGAAAGAAAAAAGAAAATTCAGAATAGATGCCTAGATCTTCCAAATCAAAGTTTAAATGCCACCAGTGGAATTATTCTCCACTTTAACTCAAATCCCCACCCCTTCCATGATCTCAGATTATTGAGCAAAAGTTTAAACTTTACCGGCCTAATTGTTAAAATCTATCTCAGAAGGTAAGACAGAGGTAAATCTTTTACTACTCACAGAAAGAGGTTATTTGATACTGCCTAAATGAAAAACATGGGGTCAAAGTGACCCAGTACCCTTGCTTAGCATTGAAGATAAAGAAGTTTCTGAAAACAGTGAGGGAAAGAGCGGGAAGGAACTGGTTCTATTATCACAGACAGTGCCATAAACAGAAGCACCTATTTATGCTGGGCTCCACCTAATTGTCATTGAGATAGAGGATCAATACCCTGATCAATAATTAAAATTGACATTTTGAAAGAATTCCATAACAATTTCAAAAAGTGTCATTGCACCCACTATCTTATATAAGCCTTACCACAAATCAGTGAAATAAATTATCAGGTAATATCCCGAGTATACATAATATCGTCTTTTGTTAGATGAGACCAGCAAAGTGTGGGGGTTTCTGAGCCAATCAGTGGTAAATCCTGAGCTAGAACATAGGTCTCTTGATGCTAAATTATTTGCTGTTCTTCAGCACCACATTGCCTCCATCTGTATTTCACTGGGATAGATACACCGCCTAGGTCCTCTTTCTTGAAGTAAACTTGCTGTTTGAACTTCAAAGAACAGCATCTTTAGAAGAAATGAAAAACAAACAAAAAAAAGGAACAGATCTTTCTTCTGTCCTTCTCAAACAGAAAGTTTCTCTGAGAGCATTAACAGAAATATTGCACAGAATAAAATGTCTTAGATGTGCTAAGCATACGACATTAAGTAATGATGAGTAAAATATAAGTATTGACATGTGTGAAAATCTGTTGATGATTTCTTATGCTCTACAAGCAGTTTATTAACTGTTTTGATTGTTTATTTAAATTCTATGTAAAAGGCATTTATCATCCCCTTTTTGTAGATAGGAAATGTAAGGTATGAAAGGTTAACTTACCCAAAGTCTCTCGGGGCTCTCAAAGTTAGCCTAACAACGTCTAAATGTATGTCTAGCCAATGTACCTTTCATTCTCTTAACATTTGAGGTCGTTTAGAAAAGCTCTGTCAATAACAGATATGAGCACTGATAGACAAAGAGTTTGATATTGTGATTCTCAGAGATTTATTAATACTTTAAAATACATTTGGTTAAATAAAAATGTTGTATATCCTAAAGAGAAAATATAATTACAGTTGATGAAAATTGTCTTTCTTAGGATTCACATATATTAATCAGCAAGATAGGAAAATATTATTTGTTTTCCATCTGATGGTATAAATAACACGCTTCTGTCTCCCCCTCTATTCTGATAAATATTTTTCCTGCTTCAGTGCAGGATTTCCCCAGGCTCTGCTGAGATTTTTCAGTCAATTCTTTAGCCCAGAGATTCCTTAGCCAGAGATCTGGGCTCTCAATTTCTGAGAGTTTCTAAAAATAATACTAAAGTTTCATGATATATTTCTTTTATTTAAAAGAGCTTTAAAATAATATTATTTATTGCTGCTTATATTTTTCCTAATGGCTATATATTTTGCAATAAAATAACACATACAACATTTATTTAACATTCTTTTCTTAGCGACTCAATGCTCTTGGAACTTTGTGTTGATAAGCGATTGAGGAAATTAACAGGATTGTGAATTTTTCTTCAGGATAGTAAGTTAAATAGACAGAAACCTTTATATCTCTTGTCTTACCTTTAATAACTGATTTCTACTTGATCCCTTTGCTTGCTCCTGTCCAATGCTTAAATTCACTGAAAAGAAAGCAGAAAAAAAAAAAAGAGAGAGAGAGAGAGAGAAATCTTTCTTCTTAGAGCAAGCATTCACGCTAATTCTCCTAGGGTAAGCAGGAGATATAGCTGGAACAGATTCTGTAGAACACCTGTAAAAGAAGTAGGACAACTGAAACTGTTTACCCCTTCCTTGTGATGTTACTCTGCATTCAGCAGAGATTGAGTCTTTTGTTCCTTTACTTTTCTTTAAAGATAATATCACAATTTTTTATATCACAGTAAAATACATTTCAGTATACAGAGTGTATCAAGCAGTGCAGCTGTCATATCAATTGCAGTTAATTTCAGTTGTGGAGTCTCCAGAGTTGACTCTCAAATAAGCATCCTAACTTAAGTAAAATATATTTCTCGTTAGTTGGTCTCCAGGGACTGTGTCTCTCATGTCACCTCATCGTAATCTGCTTATTTGTCGCCTCTGAAATTAAGAAAATCGCAGGTCTTTTTCATTTTCTCTACTTTACTCTTGGGACACCTGGGCCCAGCAGAGAATGAATTTGAGCCCCATATTCCTAACCACCATGAACCATCCTCCTTCTGTCTCCCCTGATAGCTGGAGGTTTGCCCTTGGGAGAATCAAAAGAATCCACAAAAGAGCAGATTAGCTCTACCTGGGGCCCCATCTTCTATAAGTGTACATGTTAGCAGTTAGGCTACCTGGATAGTGGTGACGGAGGTAGACAAAAGAGGAAGGTCTTGGCTTGGAAATCTGATTGTATGACTTTGGGCGTTTCACTAAATCTTTCTCTGTCTTAGCTTTTTCCTTTCTAATATCTACCTTATGGGGTGACTCTGGAGAGAAAATAATTTAACAAATGTGAATTGCTGCATCCAATACATATAATAATTAATAAATGAGTTTCCCTTACCCTTACATTCTTCCCCACTCTCCAGAGTAAGAAATAGTTATCAGTAGCCAGGCACAGTGGCTTATGTCTGTAATCCCAACACTTTGGGAGGCCAAGGCTGGTGGATCACCTGAGGTCAGGAGTTCAAGACCAGCCTGGCCAATATGGCAAAACCCTGTCTCTACTAAAAATATAAAATTAGCCTGGCATAGTGGTGTGCATCTGTAATCCCAGCTACTTGGGAGGCTGAGGCAGGAGAATCACTTGAACTCGGGAGGCAGACATTGCACTGAGCCGAGATGCTGCCCCTGCACTCCAGCCTGAGCAACAGAGCGAGACTACGTTAAAAAAAAAAAAAAAAGAAAACAAAAGCCAACAACAAAGGAAATAATAGTTATCAGCCTATGTAGCCTAGATTGAGACATATGGGGTGCCCTATTGTCCAAAGATATCTTCCATATAAAAGACATAGAATCTGAAACAAATTCATCAATATCTAATCATCATTCACATTATTTATGCTACTTTGAGAAGGCACTTTAATTAATCCATCTCTCTATTATTTAGTCAGTGCAATTTGCATGCATTGCTGAGAGACATAAAGACTTTAAAACTGTTTTGTTTTATGTCAAGCAATTCAGACAAGAAATATTTGCATTACTTTGATTAAGTCTTGACCTTCTTGCTTTTTAAATTAATACCTTGAAGGAAAAATGCAGTACGGTTCCTATCAATTCACGGCCTCAAACAGAACTAGTAAATGAGACTCTTTATTCAATAAATAAGTAAATAATCTCAATAAGTGTAAATTAGTTGCTACATGAGAACAAAGTGTGATGATTTAAGTGAGATTAAGGTTTGCGCAATTGGAGTATGGATGGAGGTGGGAAGAAAGATCGTATGGCACAAGGAGGTCAGTGGTAAGGGACATAGAAGATCAAGATTTCAGGTAATAATGGAGTGGTGGAATGAGACTTGTAGGCATGAGGGAGTAATTAGGACCTGGACAGGATAGGTTGTAGGACCTAATCAGCCCCAGGCTATAAAGAGCTTCAAAACAAGAAGAGAACTCAACAAGTGTCATTAAGGAGGCACCAGATGATGGCATGTCTCCCTGCCACTAGGATGTGAACCGATCAGAAGTCAGGATGAAATGAAATCTCCACGAAGAATTTGGAGAATTCACACTGGTGACAGAATTTTGAGCTCAGTACTGTAAAGAATGAATCACTGACAGTTAAGTTGCAATGAATATTTTATAAAGAACCAAGGGATCCCCACAGGCCAATAACCAAGCAACAAGCATTTATTGGGCAACTAATAGAAGAAATAATGACTAATAAAGATGTGACCTCCACTCCAGAGAGCTTACACATTAATGCATATCATGAATAATGGTGAGAACCTGTTCAGCCAGACCTTTCCTTAGTCATAGGATAAAAGACTAGGCCAAGCGATAATAGCAGCTAACATTTCCTGGGCATGTACTGCTTGCCAAGTGCCCCCTTAAATACATGTGTTTTCTGATGCATGCATCCTCCATCACAGATAAGTTGGATCTTCAAAAGGAACCTGTCTAAATAGTTAATTCAGATCAGAAATGGGATTCAAACAGTTTTTTTCATACTCCAGAATGTGTATTGCTAGCCATTTTGTGTTTCTGCAGTTCAAAAGTAGCAAAGAGTTTGTGGAAAAAAAATCCTTCTGTTTTAAATATGGATAACACATAAACTACAATAACGACTAATGGCTTATTTTATGTGCTCTGGGCAATATTGGAAACCTCTGGAGTAGTGTCTTGATGACAGTAGTTGCTGAGAGAAAGAGTGAATTATAGGTATTAGGAGTGGAAAGGTGGAGGGGCTAAATTTCTAACAGTGAATTTTATCACCCCTTAGTTAAGAATTACTTTAATATCAGATGCCTAGAACTTAAAGGCAATCTCAGTGGAGGTGATTTTTTTTTCTTTTTGAGACATTATGGAAATTTTTGGCTGTCATAGTGACAGAGGGATATACTGTAGAATCTAGTGAGTGGGAGGCAAAAATACAGAAAGCCTGCAAGCTATAAGACAGTCCCAAACCACAAAAATTGCCCATTCCCTCTGGAATTTTTAAGTATCCTGCTAGTTATAATGCACTTGATAGAACTGTCTAAGCCTTTTAGATAGATCTACCTCCATTTTACGTGTAAATACATTTTACATATAAATATGAATATTGCTGCATGGTTTTTTATGTAACAAATTTGCCATAAATGTATCTATTAAGTAACTCTAGGGGAAAAATGGTTTGGAGCTTTACCAAGAGCTGTTCATCATTTCAGAAATTTATGTCCTCAGCTATAAGGTAGCAAAACTACTTGAGGTGCTTATAGGACAAATCTGTACCAGCCTGCATTTATAGTCACATTTATGGGGATTACATATACATACAAGCATCTGCCTTTTCATTATGTAGTTATGCCTGACCAATTAGTAACTAAAATAAGCATTAAATTGTTTATTATCAATTACTTTCCTTTTATTTTTCCTCTTTAAATTAGGCATGGAGGGAAATAATAGTCTCTGGGAATGTCACAGCTCTCTTTCAGGAGCACAGAAGGGGCAAGCTAAAATACTTGCTATAAAAAGATGGCATTGGGTCAAAAAGGGTATAGGACCACTGTTGCAGAGGAAGTTTATGTGCCAGTCACCAACCATTAACAGGGTTTCATCCATATAGATTTTATATCACCTGGCCAAACCAAGAAGAGGAATTCCCTTCTTAGGCCTTATAAATTTGTTTTATCTTAAAGAAAGCTTTATTTGTCTTGTATAAAGTATGGCTATATTCCACTATGCAGCCATAAAAAAGAATGAGTTAATGTCCTTTGCAGGGACATGGATGAAGCTGGAAACCATCGTTCTCAGCAAACTAGCAAAGAACAGAAAACCAAACACCGCATGTTCCAACTCATAAGTGGGAGTTGAACAATGAGAACACATGGACACAGGGAGGGGAATACCACACACCAGGGCCTGTTGGGGGCCTGGGGGCAAGGGGAGGGAGAACATCAGGACCAATACCTAATGCGTGCAGGGCTTAAAACCTAGACGACAGGTTGATAGGTGCAGCAAACCAACATGGCACATGTATACCTGTGTAACAAAACTGCACGTTGTGTACATGTACCCCAGAACTTAAAGTAAAATCTTAAAAAAAAAAAGTATGGCTATATTCCAATACACCAAACATTAAATACTACTACTGCTACTGCCACTACTACTACAAGAGAAAGAGCTTAGTAAATTAGCAAAATGTGAAATTGATGTAATAGCCTTCATATAAGCCAGCAAATTTCCAATTAGAAAATGTAAATGGAAGAGAAGATTCCCACTTATGATTTTCAAACATAAAACACCTAACTATTAACCAAATGTGCAAAAACATCTGTGAGAAAAACTGTAAAACTCCAGAAAGATACAAAAGTAGACTTGAGCACATATGAGGACATATGTGCTCTTAGATAGCAAGATTGGAGTGCATAAATGTGGCAGTTGTCCAAAAGTTAATTCGTAAATTTTACATTGTTCTAATCAGAATACCTTCCTTAAATATGTTGACTATAAAGTTTATATGGAAGGTTTTTAAAAAAATTCTAATATAGCAATGAAAACCCTTGAAAAAGAGAACAAATGAAAATGGGGTTAGACCTACCTACTGGTATAAAATACATCAGGAAGCTTGTATAATTAAAACCATGTATTATTGATAAATGATTTGGGTAGACATAGCAAATAAACAGAAAATAGGGAAAATAAAGATAAAGACCCAATGAGATGAAAGTAAAATTCAAGATGTAATAACAACACCTCCAAAACATTAAAGGAAAAGTAAATTTTCAAATAAATGCCATTTAGGCAATTGGATAGCCTTATGAAGAAATATAAATTTCTTTTACCATACACTATCAAAATATTAACAAATCAAATTATAAATACAGAAAAATTAAGCCATACTAGCACTAAAATAAACATGATGAATTATTTAATAATTGATGTGAATTTGAATATAAATAGAACTCAAAATCCAGATATGATCAAATTAAAAATTGATAAATTTGGTAACATGAAGGAAACAGAAAGGAAGGAAAGAAAAAAGACCTGTTGAATGGTAATAAATATCTTAACCAAAATCAGAAGATAAATGATAAAGTGGAGAAAAGGTATACCTTATACACCAGGCCAAATAAATGTCTCCAATATATAAAGAATACCTGAAAGCTATGAAGAGAAAGATTAATAAAGACATCCAAAAGACAGAAGAAATGTGCACCGATAAAATTAGACACACAAAAATAGAAATGCAAATAAATTACACTTTAATATTTTCAAAAGTTCAGTCTTTGTAACAGCCAGGATCCAGTCAGGAGACAGAAAACCACATGGTAATTCTAACAGACAAAATTTAATATAGAGAATTATCACCTGGTAACAGTAAATTATCAAGTGATTGAGAAAAGTCTAAAGTAAACAGGAAGAATAGACACAGAGCAGCCACTGCCTCTAGAGCTGAGGGGAGCATCCACAGCAGGAAAAAATAAAATAAAAGACCCCCACCCCTCCTTTATGGTGCCTTTTGATATGGTTGTACTGGGTGCTGCTGTGTTCTGCTACATGGCAGGGACATTCCCTGGCCAGGCCTAGCAAGCAAGAAACCACCCAGTAGGATTAATTTACCATGTCCAGGTGCCGTAAGACCAAAGCGGGGCAAAGATGGGTAAGTTTGGAGTTGAGAGACACAAAAAGTTAGGAGTGGAACAATATTCCTAACAAGAGAAAATGCAAATCACAACTAGCTTATAAGAACATTTTCCACCTTTAAGATCAGCAAAAACAGAGATAGAGGATAGACAGACAGATAGATATGGGGGGGGGAGAGAGAGAGAGAGAAATGATAGATAGAGGTAAATTTAGATGGGAAATACAAACCTAGACAATAAACTTTATTGGAAATACCAGGGGAAAGAAGCACACATGCATTGCTTGAGAAGATTTGGCAACATTTAGCAAAACTGCCTATTACAGTTTCCTTTCACCCAACAATTCCTCTTCTCAGAAACCAACCCAGTGATACACTGGACAAAGTAGGGAAAAGCATATCCAGTTAGCTATTTATCACTATATTTTTTCCTAATAGCAAGATCTCAAAACTAACTCAAATGTCTATGAACAGATACCTGATAGACAATGGTATATCCACACAATGGATTATTATGAAGCTGGATAAATGAAAGAATAATCTGTATATGCTGACATAGAGTAAGTTATAGAATATGTGAAAAATTTAAAAATCAATGTGCAATATGGTATAAATGACAACATGTATATAAGAAGTGGAAAATACAAATATATATATGCATTACTTATACTTCAGAAGTAAATAATACATATATGAATAGAAAAAGATGAAATGGCTACCCATAGACTGAAAGAAGTTATGGAGTAAAGAAAACAGGGATATAAATAAGACTTCTCTATGTGTCACTATTGTAAAATTGACTTGGAAAACAGGTAAACATTTACTTTACTTAAAAAGTAAAAAACAATGCTGCTATAAAGACACATGCACACGTATGTTTATTGCAGCACTATTCACAATNTCCTTTGTAGGGACATGGATGCAGCTGGAAACCATCATTCTTAGCAAACTCTCACAAGAACAGAAAACCAAACACCGCATGTTCTCACTCATAGGTGGGAACTAAACAATGAGATCACTTGGACTCAGGAAGGGGAACATCACACACCGGGGCCTATCATGGGGAGGGGGGAGGGGGGAGGGATTGCATTGGGAGTTATACCTGATGTAAATGACGAGTTGATGGGTGCAGCAGACCAACATGGCACAAGTATACATCTGTAACAAACCTGCACGTTATGCACATGTACCCTACAACTTAAAGTATAATAATAATAAATAAATTTTAAAAAAAAAGAAAAAAAAAAAAGAAAAAAAAAACAAAAAGACCCAAAAGTTGATTTGAAAACTAATATCTAAAAATATGTGATTATGTCAATGTTATTAGGAATTAAGTA
Organism: Theropithecus gelada; assembly: GCF_003255815.1. Taxonomy (NCBI): domain Eukaryota; kingdom Metazoa; phylum Chordata; class Mammalia; order Primates; family Cercopithecidae; genus Theropithecus; species Theropithecus gelada. The sequence goes on along the minus strand of NC_037682.1, from coordinate 16,646,808 downwards.
TTTATCAGAAAAAAATATTCAGGAATGAAAACAAAAACTAATAAACAACTTTGTAGGTTTAAAATTTGTGTTTAGCCGAGCGCGGTGGCTCACGCCTGTAATTCCAGCACTTTGGGAGGCCGAGGTGGGCAGATCACTAGGTCGGGAGATCGAGACCATCCTGGCTAACACAGTGAAACCCCGTCTCTACTAAAAAATACAAAAAAAAAAAAAAAACTAGCCGGGCGAGGTGGCGGGCGCCTGTAGTCCCTGCTACTCGGGAGGCTGAGGCAGGAGAATGGCGTGAACCCGGGAGGCGGAGCTTGCAGTGAGCGGAGATCCGGCCGCTGCACTTCAGCCTGGGCGACAGAGTGAGACTCTGTCTCAAAAAACAAAAATTAAAAATTAAAAAATTTTTTAAAATGTGTTTAGAAACAACAGTATAAACCCATGTGCTACATACATGTGTCATTCATGTGTGTATGTATATGCACATCATGCACACACATACACATGTAAGTATTCCCTACCTCTGTCCACTGAAAAGGTCCGTTCCATTTTCTTTCATTCTAATCTAGACTGTTATTCACTTGAAATAGTGAAATTCAATAATTGAAGTGTTTTCCCTTTATGTCTGTAAGTGTACGTTGAAGGATCTTATGAGGGAAAAACAAAACTAAGCAAACTCTTGATTGTATTTTCTCTAGGAAATTAATTGAGGATATTTTTCACAACACCACGCAGTAAACTCTATATGAGGACCGTAGAAGAAATGCCTCTCAGGTCCAATAGCATTTCCTAAGTGGTTTTCAATTGTACAGGCAGTGAGAATCTTAAAACTGCCCTTTATTCTAGTGTTTTTGTTCTTTTGTGTTTGTTTGCTTCACAGTGGAAATCTGGAACAAATTTGTATGTTATTTCTTGAAATGTACCCAAAAAAAAGCAGAAAAATTTTTACTCAATCCCATTTTTTGGTTTAATATTTGAATCTTATCTTTCCTTCATTCTATTTTCCTCAAGAATATATACGATGAGATCAAAAATGAAAACTTTTATCAAGGTGCCCTAAATCCTTTCCTTGGGTGAGAATCTTAGCCTTGTGGACCTTGATCTTCTCACCCTTCTTATAAAAGGAGTAAAACATGAACATGATACACAGACAGATGGGTGTTTTTGTTCTATCTACCTCACTAAGTTGTGTGACCCTAGAAATGTGAATTAACTCTCAGTCACTCGCTTTATCTGTAAAGAAGAAATTCACTCATTTTATCTGAAAACAGAGACAACATTAGCCTCAGAAGATTAAATTGATCACATGTGTGAAGGAGTCCTGCAGCATCTCTAGTGAATAAAAGTTCTTTAAAAATATTAATTTCCTTTCCCTGTCCACCAAAATATGCTCTCAAACAAGATTAAATCTTATTAATTTGTCTGACAATGTTCAATTCCAGATACGTGTCCCTTATGCCAGATTCATATACAGTTTTTAATTAGAAATAACTTTTTAGGTATTTATTCTTTAATAATTATAACAATATATAATGTTTTAGAAATTATGTGTGGAAGTAAGTTATTCATACTTTTTTCATGTTACGAAAGAGGATGTTACTAGATACTAGAACAGCCTCACATGTGATAGGATAGAGTACTCATCCACAAATTACTCTAAGAAGTCATTTTCCACAATTTTTCTTTGTTAATGACCAAGGAGTAAGAAAGACTGCAAATTTGTTTCAAGTTCCCTAGAGTGGTTATTATAGATCTTCATTAAATATGTTATATTTCTAGATGCCTCCACACTGTTAAATAGCTAAAACTTCCAATACATCAGTTTCTCATGCAAACACTCACGTTGTTCTCTTGTCCATCTGATTGAAAAAGAGTGGATTCTATAGTTCCCTTCATTTGTAGAAAGATGATTAGTGCCTTCCTGGCAATGAACAATATAGAACATCTCCTCCAATGTTCCTGTACTCAATATTCTCTTAGTAAAAACTGAGACTCTAAGAAAAAAAAGTTGATAGCCGGAAGCAGCTGCCATTGTCTTGTCCCCCCAGTTCTCCCTGGAGAAACATCAATGCTTAGTTGTCTATAGCAATTATTACTGACATTACTAACAAATCCCCACTTTAGTGTATGTTTTGTATACCTACAGCTTTTCTGGTTGACACTTTTCTAGTGTGTGTGTGTTCGTGACAAGGTCTGACTCTGTAACCCAGGCTGAAATGCAAAGGCACAATCTCAGTTGACTGCAGCCTTGACCTCCTGGACTCAAGTGATCCTCCCATCTCAGCCTCCTGAGTAGCTGGAGACCACAGGTGCACACCACTATGCCCAGCTAATTTTTGTATTTTTCTGGTAGAGTCAGGGTTTCACCATGCTGCCTACACTGGTCTTGAATCCTGCGTTCAAGGGATCCTTGCATCTCAGCCTCCTTAAGTGCTAGGATTACAGATGTGAGCCACTGCACTGGGCCTCTACCTGTTTCTTAACTATTTTCAAAGAACCCTGTCAGTGCCTCAGCAAAAAGATAAGCCTGAGTGAAATTTCAATGATCCTTTTTCATTTTGATTAGAAATAGAAAGAAGAAAGTTCTTCAATCTGCTAGTGAATGAAATCAAAAATTCCTTTTTGCCAAAGGAAGCACCTGAAGTTTCTTTCATGTAGAAATTAAAAGAAAATGTAAACTAATTCCTTTTTTTGTAATGTTTAAGGTCAGGGTACATGTTCAGGTTTGTTACGTAGGTAAACTTGCATCACAAGGATTTATCATACAGATTATTTCATCAGGCAGCTAATAAGTCAAGTACCCTTATTTTTCTTGATCCTCTCCCTTCTCCCACCCTCCACCCTCCATCAGGGCATGTTGTTCCCCTCTATGGGTTAACATGTTCTCATCATTTAGCTCCCACTTATAAGTGAGAACATGTGGTATTTGGTTTTCTGTCCCTGCCTTAGTGTGCTAAGGATAATGGCCTCTAGTTTATGGAAAATGACCAGACACATCAGAAAGTTCATGGTGGCAGGTATACAGAACTCTGAATTACTGCTTTTTAATTTATACTTCTTCATTTTCTTCATTGATAAATGTTGGTTTCTCCAAGAAACTTCTATAAGATTTTGTTTGTGGTAGCTCTTTTATGCCACTTAAAATTAGTTTTAAAAAGCTTTACTGAGTTATAAAGATACACAGATAACTACACATATTTAATGTGTACAGTTTGATGAGTTTAGACATAAGAAAACACCCATGATATCAACATCACAATCGAGGTAACAGAAATATCTACACTACCCAGGATTTCCCTGTGTTCCTTTATTTTTGTTTTTAATTAGAAATAACTTCATATTTATTTCTTTCTAAGCATTACAGCAATGCATATATGCCAGTTCACAACACACAGAAAGTAACCTCCTCTTTCAGAAGACTTTCAGGCATCAGCAAAAGACTTTTCTCAACTACTCCCTAATTCTCTTTATGTAGGCATCTTGGGTTGCACAAACACCCCATGCAATGCTTCTTACTAACTCAATCATCAGTAGAATGTCTTTAAAAAATTCCCCTGTGTTTCCTTCTTTTATCATTACATTTGAAGGAGAAGAGAGTGAAATTCCTTGGAGGATCACAGTTCGTCAAACCTTTGTGTTTCCTGTGAGTGCATAAAGTATTTCATCACATTTCTTCTGGGAATTGTTTGTGACACCTAAATACCTCCTGCACACAGGAGCGAGGGTGGGATGAGCAAGTAGCTCAGACGACGACCAGATTAATTCACCGTGTTTCAGTTCTTCTCAGAATATATCTTTGGTTTAATCCATCAAAGAAGAGGAACACTCAACCTCTCACCAACAGGTAGAAAGCAGGCCAGGTCATAGGGCAGAATGTAGAAAGCGATGGGACCTGCTGGGGTGGAGTGTTACGCTGCCCAGTGCCCTTTGAGCATGGGTTCTGTTTGGCACAAATTCCCTGCCATTTTAATATTTTAAAAAAGACAAAGATCATGGGTTTGGTTTTTAGGATATCTCATTACAAGTATAAATTCAAAAAATGCTAGGAATGGAAGATTCTACAGAATTTGTATTTGCCACCCCATCTGTATCACAGATATGAAAGGTGCATCTAATGTAGCAATTTACTGAGGTCAAACAATTTATTCTTTAAAAACCGTAAGACTATAACCAGGATCTCCAGACTCTTGCTCCACTGTTCTTTTCATACGAACTTGAAAAAGCAAATGATACATAGAAATCTAAAATACATTTCTTCCTTTATTTACTTCCATAACAGAATACTTGTGCTGGTCTTTTGTTAAATATTTGAGTGTATTATTAACAATGGAATATGCTTATTTGCTGAATATTCTACCATTTCTTTGAGTCTAATGAGCTGAACGTTGGCTATATGAGACCAAAAAGAAAAATGTAGAGGTTTTCTTTCCTTTTGTCTTAGTCAAGCTCAATTTTGAATATTATATCCTTGTCTCTAAATATCATTTAATGGAATTGCTACAGAATTAAATTTGTGTCTCCCTAAAAGTTCAGGCAGTTTGTGATACATCCTCTCTAGGGAATAAGAATGAAACATTTTTTCTAGGAATTATGAGTGCATACTCATCTAATGAACTAAAACATCTATACTTGCACACAATGGCCAATTGCATTAAACACCTAGCACAGGATGTCACTAAATTCAGCCCTTTGTATATATTGTAATCAATTCTTACAGAAAGTTTTTAAGGGAGGCATTATTAGCCCCAATGAACAAATGAAAAATTATGACTCCAAGAAGCTGAGCATTATGTTGAAAATCAGGAGTAGCAGATGGTAAAACCTGAAATTGTCTGTCCACTATAAATGAGAACAGGCAGGGTACTTTATGGCTGCTGAAGCACCTTCTAATGCACTGCTTTATTTAATCAGAGCCTTGAATCTATAAGGGAGGAGGAATTATTTTATAATTACATTTCCAATCAAATGAAATTGATTGACTGGCACATACTCAGCTGTGGATTAGAGTACTGACTCCTAGTGCTTCTTACAAGGTTATCTCTTACTCTTTTAAATACTGCAATCTGGTATCTGCATTTTAATTAGTGTCTGTTTCCTCACCTATAAAGGTACAAGTATAGGCCAGGCACGGTGGCGCATGCCTGTAGTCCTAGCACTTTGGGAGGTCAGGAGTTCAAGATCAGCTTGGCCTACATGGTGAAACCCCACCTCTACTAAAAATAGAAAAATTAGCGAGGTGTGGTGGTGAGCACCTGTAGTCCCAGCTACTCGGGAGGCTGAGGCAAGATAATTGCTTGAACCTAGGAGGCGGAGGTTGCTGCAGTGAGCTGAGAACACACCGCTGTACTTCAGTCTGGGAGACACAGCAAAACTCCATCTTAATAATATATACATACATACATACATACATACATACAGAATAAGTATAAGGTTGGCTAGATGGGTTCATTTTCAACACTAGGATTATTTTTTCTCTTGCTAAAGTTGAAGAACATGCAGACAAATAATATATCATTCTTTGCTGTTTTTTTGTTTGTTTTGTTTTTTCCTGGTGGGTTATTTTAAAATCCCTGCATGAAGAAATAAAGGGAAAAATGAATCCAATAATTACAGCACTACATAGGCAATTGGTAGTCCCGAATTCAGTGGCTGATTCTGCAACTCAGAGAATCATCAAGTGACTTTGCCAGCCCCCTCAACCTAGGTTTTTATTTCCTCATCAATTTCATCTCTGAAACCATGTCTGCATTCACATGTAGTGAGAAATAGCTGAACTGGAGTAGGGACAAGTATTTTCCTCTTTTTTGTAGCAGCTTTATTCAGGTATAACTGAGGTACAACAAATTAAATATGTTTAAAGTATAAAATTTGATATGTCTTTTTAATATATATATATATAAAAAGTGTGTATGCATATGTGTGTGTGTGTGTGTATATATATACACACATATATATATATATACACACACACACACACTCACAAAACCATTATCACTGTCAAGATAGTAAATAAATCCATTACCCCCAAAAGTTTCCTCATGCCTCTTGATACTCCCTCCCCTCTGTTCCACCTCACACACACCTCTATCCTGGTGACCACTGATCTGCCTCCTATCAATATTAATTATCTTACACTTTCTGGATTTTTCTAAATGGAATCATACAAGGTATACTCTTTTTTTATCTGGCTGTTTTCTCTCAGTCTAATTATTTTGAGATTCATTCACCACATTGCATGTGTGAATAATCTGATTCTTTTAATCATTAAGTAGCATTTCATTTTATGGACATACCCTAATTTACTTACCCTGTCACCTATGTACAGTTGTTTAATGGCTGGATCATAGAGTTGGTATGCATATGTTTGAGTTTATAAGAAACTACAAAGGTGTTTTCCAAAGTGATTGTACTACTTTCCATTTCTACCAATAATGATGAAATTTCCAATTATTCTATTTCCTTGTCAACACTTGGTATAGTCAGTTTTTTTAAATTGTAATCATTAGTATGTAACATTATTTTATTGTGTTTTTAACTTGCATTCCCCTAATGAATATTTGAGCACTTTTATGCATTTATTTGTTATTCGGCTATCTCCTTTGATGAGTAAATATTTATTGAAATTTTTGGCCGATTCTTACTGGATTGTTGGATTTCTTATTATTAGGTATTAAAATGTCTTTGTATGTTATGGATACAACTTTTTTAAATCAGAAATATGTTTCTTTTTATTTCTCTTGGGCTACTCAGTAACTCCGGCTTTTAAGAAAATTATCTTTTACTGTCTTTTCTTATATTTCTGACCTTCTGCTCCAAGTTTTTCATTTTCTGTATATGTGTGATGTGTTGTACTTTGAGGTCCTTGTGTCACTTATTTTCCTTTCTGTGTCTACCTGTAATGAAAATTAAAGTTTATTCATTATCTGCATTTATATTTGCTTTGTTTTAGAAAGAAGAAATACCCAATGCTGTTCTTCTTTACTCATTAATAAGACACACAATTGTGTAGACTGAGTCAAACATCTAGTACCATGTGATAAATTACCCCAGAACACCAAGGTCATTGGAGAAGCAGAAGTTGCCATTCCCAAGAAGTTAACACTTCCTTCTGTTGTGAATGGGCACATGGAGAGGACACATCACCACTTTTAACAAAGCATTTGGGTTATTCTATCTGTTGTAGAATCTAATTACTGGAAAGATTTTTATGAATCATCCTAAACAAAGCCTTCATTTACTGTAGAACTATATGTATACACATATACACTATATATATATATGTGGCATATGATTGCTTGTCTTTAGTTTGAATATTTTCAGTGACAGGAAATTTACTACATCCATCAGTAAACTAAATCCAGGCACATACAACCTTGAAGCAATGGATACAGAAAACCACTCAATGGTGACTGAGTTTATCTTCATGGGCATCACCCAGGACCCTCAGATGCAGATCATCTTCTTCGTGGTTTTCCTCATAGTTTACCTGGTTAATGTAGTGGGGAACGTTGGTATGATTATCCTGATTATAACAGACACTCAGCTTCACATACCCATGTATTTTTTCCTCTGCAACCTCTCCTTTGTTGACCTGGGCTACTCCTCAGCCATTGCCCCCAGGATGCTGGCTGACTTCCTAACAAAGCACAAAGTTATCTCCTTCTCCAGCTGTGCCACCCAGTTTGCTTTCTTTGTAGGTTTTGTGGATGCTGAGTGCTATGTCCTGGCAGCCATGGCCTATGATCGTTTTGTGGCTATCTGTCAACCCCTCCACTATAGCACCCTCATGTCCAAGCGGGTCTGCTTGGCTCTCATGCTGGGCTCTTACCTGGCTGGTCTAGTAAGTTTAGTAGCCCACACTACCCTCACCTTCAGCCTGAGTTACTGTGGTTCCAATATCATCAACCATTTCTTCTGCGAAATCCCACCACTCTTGGCCCTCTCTTGTTCAGACACCTACATCAGTGAGATCTTGCTCTTCAGTCTGTGTGCCTTCATTGAATTCGGCACCATCCTCATCATCTTCATCTCCTATACCTTTATCCTCGTTGCAATCATCAGAATGCGTTCAGCCGAAGGCCACCTTAAGGCTTTCTCCACCTGTGGGTCTCACCTTACTGGCGTCACCCTCTTCTATGGCACAGTCATGTTTATGTACCTGAGGCCAACATCCAGCTACTCTCTGGACCAAGACAAGTGGGCCTCTGTGTTCTACACGATTATCATCCCCATGTTGAATCCCTTGATCTACAGTTTGCGGAACAAAGATGTGAAAGCTGCTTTCAAAAAACTAATTCGAAAAAACCTCAATAATAACACAAAATGAAAATCTGTTTCTGTCATAAGTAAATAATAGTAGTGGAAGGAGATAGAAAATGCAAATAACTTTTTGATAAACACTACCCAAGTTACCATCTCCTTGCTAAGTGAATATTAAATTCTGAAGGGTGGGCTTTAATCCTTAACTCTACAATCTGAAAGAAATATAAACTAAATTAGAATTTTTGAAAGACATACTGGGCAAGATGCATTCATTTCTTATTCAAAGTCAGTTTACATAGTAATTAGAAATTGGGACAGGACTCAATAGGAGAAAGAAATAACCAATCACTCTGAAGCATTTTTTTTTCCCCTGGGGTCATGAGGAATGCCAGGTCCAAATGTTGAATTTTTTTTTTACTCTCAAAAGAAGTCAGAGAAAATGTAGTTAAAAACATGGAGAATGGGGCTGGTGTGAGGGACAATTTAACCCAGTCTGAGATCTATCCATTCATATAATTAGCAAAATATTTTAAGTGTTATGTATGTGCCAGGTTCTAGAGGGTATAAATACAAGGCTTTTTTTTTTGCCAACAAGGAGTTTGCTGTGCTTTCAGTGACTGTATTGTCTTTCTCAATCTGCTGCCGCCAGTAACTAAATCAGTAACTCTGCAAAGTCCAAGGATAAGAGTGGGGATTTAAGTTCTGCTGGTAACTAGCTGTAATTAAGAAATAAAATTGTCTTCTTTTTCTGTCCTCAGCTTTCCCTTTAGTTGGTTAACTGGTTGGGTTCAACTAATAACCACGGGATTTCTTTGACCTTCTCTGCCTGATGTTAAAAGGGAGTAGGCATCAAAGTTTTGTCAACTTTATATATTGACATATTCTTGGCCCTCAGAAAATCCAAGAACTCTGGGACTCTAAGAAAGATAAAGTTGAGTGCAATCTCTAAGGCTAATTTTGGCAAGATTGTGATGTCTACAAGATTAGCTTACCTGTTCCCATCTAAAATTAGTCCTGTCTTGTATCTTAATTAGACCCCCGCTTCCTTTGGTTGCCGTGGGTCTCCATGCCCTCCACCACCATCCCCAGGCCTTTTTCAAAGAACAGTCTCATTAACCCTGGTGTATGAATGACTGACAAGAAAAAGTTATATAATTTTTATTCACATGTTCTAAAGGCTACAAAATACTCAATTGAAAACAAGAATGCCAGGTATCAGCAGCAGATTGAGATCTTGGAAAAGCTAACATTTTCCCAGATGTGCTGAAATTGTCATCATAACAGTTTTGAATACTTATAATCAATCATCGTTCTATTTCAACCCTTCCTCCAGTGCAACATAGTTAAAAGTCAGGGGAACACAATGGTTGCCTTAAAGTATAGAGCTGCCATATTCACCATGAAAGGCACTGAAGAGTTTTTAAGATAAAAAACCTAGGACTTACTGGGGTTTATCTGTACACAAGTTGTAATTGATCTAGTTTAAAATTAGTCACATCACAACTCATTTTGGGGAAAGAACCACCTGTAGCTAATGCACAGATATAGAGTTGACAGTTCAGAAACCGTCCAGATCTAGCCTTCAGTTTCTTTTTTTCACCGTTGTGAAAATCAGATATTTTCTGTGAAATATAAGAAAAAAGGGCTTTCCTATCCCAATAACTACAAACCAAGTATATGTTATAATTGAACATATACTTAGAATCAGAACTGAACATATACTTAGAATTCAAGTTGCCTTAGAATCAGCAATCTTGGAATCCCATTGCGAAATCTTTAATCAGTGACCTTGTGGCTGCAGGGTCACCTTTTCTCACTTCCTGTACTCATGCAATAAACAAACCACTTTAAATCTTACTAAATTCACACAATAATCATTTGAAACAGACATTACCCTCATTTTATTTATTTTAAATTATTATTTTAATTTTTTATTTATTTTTAATTGTTGTAGGTACATAGTAGGTGTACGTATTTATGGCGTACGTGAGATGTTTTGATACAGGCATACAATGTGAAATAAGCACGTCATGAAGAATGGCGTATCCATCCCCTCAAGCATTTATCCTTTGAGTTACAAATAATCCAATTACGTTCTTTAAGTTATTTTAAAATATACAATTAAGTTATTATTGACTTTTTGAGTGAAAATATATTTTCATACCCATAACTTTTTTCCTATCTCTGTCTCTCTCCTTCTTACTGGTACTTTTCCGTCACATTGTAGCTTATTGTGTTATACTTGTTAAATTTGTATTTTGCAAAAAAATCTTTAAATAACCTCTAAATTAAACAAAATTATTCTTTTTTCTTGATAAAGAATAGGCTTTTATGCCTTTCTTATAATTTTTTATTAAAGCACATCTTCCTTTTTTGAGAGATTTTATATTATAGTTCTAGAGATACTAATTAGTATTTTTAATTTAATAACCTTAAATTTTAGTGAAAACCTAGGAAGCCAGAAATCTTGAATTATCTGTCATATCCCGTATTTTATATATGAAAATTTGTATAATTTTAAAAACATGTTTTTCTATAACATAATTTTATGTATATTCATAGAACCAAATCTATTTAGTCTTTCTATATTATGTTAGAATCCAAGAAAAGAAACTTATATTTATGGTCAGAATTTTGTTTTATCTTTTGATCTTATTTGGAAATGACTCAGACATTTAATGAATATCTATCATTTAAATCAATATAACATAACTTTAAGATTTCAAATTACATGAAAACTATATTTACAGATATTTACCTCATTTGTATTATCTAATTTATTCAATTTTTTATAGTTTACATAGATTAGTTATGAAAATTGAGATATGAAATAAAGCTAGTCATCATTTCTAGTTATTTTCCTATTTTTATAACTTATGAGTATCAGGTGTGCACCTAAGTAGAAATCTTAAAGTTAGTTGTATGAATATTTTAATTATAACTTAGAAGAGATAGCTATTTTTACTAAACAAACATTATTAAACTAGCCTTAATTATCAAAGAGTTGACAAAGATTATTCTATTTTAGGCTGGGTTTTCAGTTTTATAACCTTTGGGTCAAACCCCAACACCCTAAAACATCTAGCAAAGACAAATATAAAACTCTACCAGTACAAGTGGGCAAAAAGATATGTTGACAATTTGCTGATAATTTTAAAACCAGCTTTTTTATTAAAGATATACTTAAGTCACATGAACGAAAAAGCATTCGGGTTATTATACATTTTATATGAGTGTTCATTTGTCTAAGTTATGTAAATAGAATTCCTCAGGAAATTTTTTGCCATAGGGCACAGTGGCTCACGCCTGTTATCCCAGAACTTTGGGAGGCCGAGGAGGGCAGATCACGGGGTCAGGAGTTCGAGACCAGCCTGACCAATTGGCATGGTGAAACCCCATCTCTACTAAAAATACAAAACTTAGCCAGGAGTGGTGGCGGCACATGCTGTAATCCCAGGAGGGTTACTCAGGAGGCTGAGGCAGAAGAATCGCTTGAACCCGGGAGGCAGAGGTTGCAGTGAGCCGAGATAGGGCCACTGCAGTCCAGTCTGGGTGACAGAGTAAGACTGCATCTCAAAAAAATACAAAAATACAAAATTGTTTGCCAACTATGCCAGATTTTACCATGTAGAAACAACATGCAACATAATACATGTTCATACACATATACACACCTAAACACATATATGCAGACACAAAAATGTGATAACCATCAATAGGTAATCTAATGAAGGCTGCAGATCAAAATTTTGGGTGAAGCAATTTATATAGTAGCTTGGATTTTATTGTTGTTTGTTTGTTTGTCTGTTTTTCTTAGCCTCTTTAACATTTCTATTTTGTTTATTCTGTCTCAAGTGAGTTTAGATTTAAATTTTGAATGGTTTACATTTTAGCTAGGACTGGTTGAATTGTATTAGAAAAACAAAATCTCCAAACAGTGGTGAACTAGTAACAAATCTAACTTTTTTTTTTTTTTTTTTGCAGGTCTGTTTTGTTTGATTAACAAATGCAGGCAAGAAAGAATTTTAGCAGGATGTGTTGTGTTTTTGGCAGGGACTTGGGGGTTGGTCTTTGTGTGGCAGAAAAAGCAAATTTTTTATGCCAGACAGAGATGACTTATATTGTTTTGAGTTCAAGATTTTGACCTGTTAGACCTGAGATCCTAATATTTATATATATTTACCTAGTTCTTTTTATAGATTATTAATTTTTCAATAAGTTATTTCATCACCATAAATTTTAGTCAGGTAAACCTAAATTTACATTTTCTAATGGTGTCTAGGTTGTTGGTTACCATGGAGCTCTTGTAATTTGTGAAACTATTAATTGAAAAGCACTTTAATACTTTTAAAAAAATCTTGAGTAGAATGTCGTAAGCAGCGAGTTTTATGTCATCCCCAGTAGAAAAGTCAGCAGATTCAAAGTAGGCAGTAAGAAAAAACAAGAAAGAGAGAGAACTTAGAAGTCTCTACCTGTTAGCATGATAGTTGCAGGTCTTTAAAAAGAGTTTAAATAATGAACATTTGAGCTCTGAATTTTTCTTGATGTAACATTGCTTGTCAATTTTTAAATATGCATAAGCATGGACCATAAAATGTGGCTAGCTGGAATCCCAAAAACTTGTCATGCCTTTATGTTTTAAAAAACCCATTCTGTTTCTTAGTCATCTCTTGAGAGCAAAGAAAATACTATCATTCTTATCAGGAAATGTCAGTAGTTTAGATCAGTGTTTTAGACGGTAGCAATTGCACTAATGGCTTTTAATTTAGCCTTTCTGCACCCACCATTTAGAATATATTTTTGCTTTCAGAATAATTTTTTTAAAAATCAAGGGGAAAGAATCAAACCAAATCAAAAGAAACCAAGATAAGAGTGTTCATAAGAATTTCAACCTTGGCATAAAGATCAAACAAAATATTAAACTAGGCACAGAGACCAAAAGTGAATTCTCTACAAAAGACATGCCTCCTAGATAGAATGCAAATTCTGTAGAAACAGAGTACTCAATCCAGAAAGACACATGTCTTTACACCAGAAAAGATTTACCACAAAAGACGAAAAGTCTTTTATCACCCCAGGAGGAATGCATAGTCCCTTATTAAGTGACTTTATTAAAAAAAAAAAAACAAAAAAAAAACAAAAAAAAAACAGATCCTAATATACAAAAGCCTATACTAAAAGAGGCAGGCTCAGCCTAAGAGAAGACTCATCAGGGCAGAAAAGTGAGCCAAGGAAGTGGAGGAAAGCACAAAGGGCTCAAGTGAGCACTGCATCACCAGTTTCTTTGGATCATTTCAAGAATCACCAGTTTCTTTGGATCATTATCTTTTTCGGGTTCTGTTTCTGACACCATATGTGTCAACCTAAATAACAAACACAGAGAGGCTATCTAAAAGAAAAATAGGTTTATTTGAGAATACAGTGTTGCCGTGGGAATACAAATGCCACAGTCAACTATATGCATATTCGGGGAGGTAATGGAAGACAAAGTGTTTTTTTTTTGTTTTTTTTTTTTTTAATGAGAATTTAGTGATTATTTTGGAATAATAATCTTTGGCTACAAAGATTGATGACAAGGGTGATGCCTGTTTTGTTGTTGTTGTTTTGTTGTTTGTTGGTTTTGCTGAAACATGCAGAGAATTTTTATCTATCACAAATGTTAATACTTATATTTACTTGCAGAACAGAGTCACAGAGAGATATGCAGACAAGGTATTAGTAGGGTTCAAGGGTTTCACACAACATCTAGTACACAGTAGGTTGCTTACTAAGGACTTGCCATATTTTGCTCAAATGCCAACTTTTGGTACCGTAGGTTGTCAATTAGTCATTTCTTATATAGATGCCTTTTTGGATAGTTGTCAGGCTACATTTTTACCAATTAAGTATTTCAGGCCACTTTTTGTTATTTTTTTCAATCATAGTTCAAGGTCAGGTAGTAGGGGCCCCATCCCCCCTCCCTTCCAGACAACAGAATAGTGTTCTTATTAGAAGTTCCTAACATGGAGCAATTCCAGCATGTGAATTGTGATAGGACATAGCCGGGAAGATGAGCAACTGTAGCCATCATCCAGGGGTAATATATTCCATCTCTGTTGCTCCTTGCAGCCTGCGGGTCCTCTTCAGCGCCCTCTCCATTAAACCTATTAACATGTAGGATCTTCATCTGCTTCACAATGGTGCTTTTACCAGATTCTCCAGCACCCAGCAGTGGCAGGCGGTGCGTGGCCCGGTCGATGCCCAGTTGGACAGGCAGTTTCTGGGCAGATGTCCTTGCAGAAGTACTCTTTTTGTGTAAAGTTGTGATGACCTTTGTGCAGGAGTGTGGTTTTTGCAGTCCTTGTGATAGTTTTATCAGGCATACAAGCATAAGAAACCTCTCTTAATAGCCTTCTCTGGCTCTTTTTGTCACTTTTTAAATTATTTTTATATATGTCTGTATGTATTATAGAAACATAGTCCCACTGTGTTGCCCACACTGTTTTTGAACTCCTGGGCTCCAGAGACCCTCCCAACTCAGCCTCCCAAAGTTCTGGGATTAAAAGCATGAATCACCATGCCCAGCCATATTTGTCACTTGTTTTTATTTAACACTAGTAACTTCATTTTGATTCTGGAAACTTTTATAAATACAACTGATATTCATTTTAGTGTTTCTCAGCATGACCTACAGGCAACCCACATTACAAGCACTTGGGCTGCTTTAATGAAAGCAGTTCCCTGGGGGCTCGCCTGCAACTTCCTAAGTTAGAAATACTGGGGCACTCTTAGGTGCAAAGAATTTGAGAACCATTTGTTACTTGAGTGTTTATGACATGCTAGGCACTGTATGTAGTCCTTACTTGAGTAAACTCCTTTACAACAACCCTAAGAAGAGATGAATTATCCTTATCTTACATATGAAGACATTGAGGCTTTACATTGTTGACGAGTGATGAAGAACTTGAATCCTTCTCAGCTGTTGAAAGACAAATGCTTTTTCGAGGATATCCCATCTGTCTCTAGTGTGAGCAGTCAGCTCGGATTTCTTAGGCATGCTTCCCAAACGTCATGACACATAATGACAGGCAATCTGTTGCTCAGATGAAAAACAATTTCTTCACAGACACTCCATTTGGGAAAACAAATATTTGTTTAGGCTGGCTATATTGTGGACTGATTTCTTTGTCCCTGCACCTGTCTGCAAAAAACACAAATGACCTGGGATTACTGGTGCCGGGAAATGCATGCGGAATATCAAACAATTCTGTAGTGGTTTTAGGGTATAATGACATCATTAGAGGACACCCAGAACATCAATTCTCTTGACTTGTTTCTCTTCTGAGTCAGGGTTACCCATTTGTTTATTCCATAAATATTTATTGTATATCTATTTTATGCCAGGTACTATTCTAGGCAGTGGGGATATGTAGCATGCAAAAGAAACAAAAATCCTTGCTCTGTCCTGTGGGCTTCTATCTCCACTTTACCCCAGTGACCCAGTAAAAAAAGTAAATGGAGAGCCGTACTGCCACAGGTAATTTGACCACTTAGAAATATTTTCTAGTTATTTTGTATTTCTTTACACAATTCCTAGAAAAGCCTATGAAGCTTCACAAAGTAAAATGCAAAGTTTTGGAGGAGTGGAGTCTCAATAAATGAAAACATCCTTTAAAGAGTGTTTCTTTTTTTATTTTATATTCAATATGTTTTATTCAATTATGGTAATTATACTTTTAATATGAAATTGTCTAAAATGCATCCACGGGACACTTCTTCAAACTAGCCTCTGGGTCGTTTTAACATGTCCCTATAATCTTTGAATATTTTCTTAGTTTCTGCCACAAGATGTCCCAGACTCATCTTATGCAATCCTTGACCAAAACTTGGGAGGTTTAAGGAGTTCTGGGATCCCTTCAGTGGAAAAATGGTATTTAGCTACCAAAACTCGTGCTTTGTGTGTGCTCATAGCTGCTGGGTTTTCTTTTCTTTTTTTCTTTATTTTACTTTAAGTTCTGAGATACATGTGCAGAACGTGCAGATTTGTCTTACCTAGGAATACATGTACCATGGTGGTTTTCTGCACCTATCAACCCATCATCTAGGTTTTAAGCCCTGCATGCATTAGGTATTTGTTCTAATGCTCTCCCTCCTCTTGCCCTCCAACCCCCAATAGGCCCCAGCATGTGATATTCCCCTTACTGTGTCCATGTGTTCTCATTGTTCAACTCCCACTTATGAGTGAGAACATGTGGTGTTTGGTTTTCTGTTCCTGTGTTAGTTTACTGACAACGATGGCTTCCAGCTTCATCCATGTCCCTGCAAAGAACACGAACTCATTCTTTTTTATGGATGCATAGTATTCCATGGTGTATATGTGTCACATTTTCTTTATCCAGTCTATCATTGATGGGCATTTCTTAAGTGTGTGGTTGGATTTATTATTATCACAAAGATAAGAGGACTACTGGATGTTTAGTATGTAGTAGACAGTATGAACACATCCTGCATCCATAGGGACAGCCCTATGCAAAGAAAAACATTCCATTCCCTACACCCAGACTCCCAATGGATATTTGTGCATTAGAAAATATTGTTATAATTACATCAGTTTGAAATCTACTCTGCTCTACAGACAAAGAAAACTTATATTTTGCAAGGTCCTCCTATATAACAATTTAATAAAACCAAGGAAAGATTGTGGTTTATTTTGTTTGGAACTTTGTCAAGACTTGATGAACTTGTCAGGAAAATATCACCAATATCAACGTGACTCCTGATATTTGAGTCACCAACACATTAATGATGATTCCACATGTGTCGATTTTACTACTTATATCTCACTAAGTGATCCAGCATTTATATATTGAAATTCAAATTATTTTATAATACAACCTATATTATAATTATTTCATTATTTGTATTGTGAATTATTTTTCTTTTACATCTATTTACATTAGACTTAGGATAGTTTGCATACACATACATACATGTTTATACTTAGGTTACATCAACTATACATATTATTTCAAGAATCTAAAGGAAGCATTTCTAAATGTGTGTTTGACAAGAAGATTTTTCCAATATTATGGCATTCAGAACTATTGCTCTAGACAATATCAACTTGGGATAACTGTCCTTTTAAGAACCATGTCCAGGGCTGCTTATAGAGACTGACAAGTAATGCTGAGTCTCAACATTTTATACCCCAAATACCCATAAAGAAATCACACATTTTTTTACTTGGCAGAAACAGATAAACTCATTGGTCTTTACCCAAGCTTCACCCTAATTCTCAACCGGATTCCTTCCCTGGAATTCATGATAAATGTACCAAAGACTCCTGCAGAGTAACTAAGCAGATAATTTTTTCTGTGATTGTGGAAAAATACATTGTTATCACCCTCTAAACCATAATGTTTAGAAGGTTTCAGTTTTCATAGGCTCTGAACAATTTGTCCATCCATCGCTGGGAACAGGAAAAGAATTTTTTTTTCTCTCAGTGTCTAAATTAGACGAGCTCTTTCCTAGTTGGTTTTTATCCCATCATCTAGTTTTATTTTCTTATTAGCATTTAACATTAATTGACACTGTACTTACTTGTTTTTTATGTATCTCTCCCGTCTAGAATAAAAGCTCAGTAGGATAGGAGTCAGCCCTATCATCTTCACTGCTATATCCCACTGTCTGGAACAGCACATAGGGCTCAACAAATATTTTGTTTTTCAAGAAAAAATTAATAAACCTCTCAATAGCATGAAGGCTTTTCTGTTATCAAATGCATTTTATTACAATAAATATATTGAAGCTCAGAAAACTTCCATCACCTGCCCAAGGCAGCCAAAATTCCTGCTTAGTGTTGATTATATTATTGCAGGTGCTTAGTATAGAAAATGCCGTCATTTGGTGTTGGTTGAGGCAATTAAACTGTCTTCTACTCTATTTGTAGGTGCAGTATCCGTAAGCCATGCAGAGGGGCAATCACACAGTGACTGAGTTCATCCTGCTGGGCTTCACCACAGACCCAGGGATGCAGCTGGGCCTGTTTGTGATGGTCCTGGGCGTGTACTCTCTGA
The DNA here is from genome assembly GCF_003255815.1 of Theropithecus gelada. Classification (NCBI taxonomy): domain Eukaryota; kingdom Metazoa; phylum Chordata; class Mammalia; order Primates; family Cercopithecidae; genus Theropithecus; species Theropithecus gelada. The sequence continues at coordinate 16,628,503 of NC_037682.1, read as the reverse complement.
CCGTGGTAGGAAATAGCACCCTCATCATGTTGATTTGTAATGACTCCCGCCTCCACATACCCATGTATTTTTTCATTGGAAATCTGTCATTTCTGGATCTCTGGTATTCCTCTGTGTACACCCCAAAGATCCTAGTGATCTGCATCTCTGAAGACAAAAGCATCTCTTTTGCTGGCTGCCTGTGTCAGTTCTTCTTCTCTGCAGGGCTGGCCTATAGTGAGTGCTACCTGCTGGCTGCCATGGCTTACGACCGCCATGTGGCCATCTCCAAGCCCCTGCTTTATGCTCAGGCTATGCCAGGGAGATTGTGCATCTGTTTGGTTTTATATTTCTATACTGGAGGTTTTGTCAATGCGATAATATTAACCAGCAACACATTCACACTGGATTTTTGTGGTGACAATGTCATTGATGACTTTTTCTGTGATGTCCCACCCCTGGTGAAGCTGGCATGCAGGGTGAGAGAGAGCTACCAGGCTGTACTGCACTTCCTGCTGGCCTCTAATGTCATCTCCCCTATTGTGCTCATCCTGGCCTCTTACCTCTCCATCATTGCCACCATCCTGAGGATCCGCTCCACCCAGGGCCGCCTCAAAGCCTTCTCCACATGCTCCTCCCACCTGATCTCTGTTACCTTATACTATGGCTCCATTCTCTACATCTACTCTCGACCAAGTTCCAGCTACTCCCTTGAGAGGGACAAAATTGTTTCTACCTTTTATACTGTGCTGTTCCCCATGTTGAACCCTATGATCTACAGTCTGAGGAATAAAGACGTGAAAGAAGCTCTGAAAAAATTCTTCAGGTCAGCATAATCCAAAGTCTGAATTGACATAAAGTTCCCAAATCAGTGCTAAGTGATAACAAACTGCTCGGAGAGGTTACAGAACTAGGTTTTTATTTCTTTTTTACCATTGAACAAAATTCAATGGGAAAAATTTTGTTTCTTTGTATTTTTGTTTGTTTGCTTGTGTGTTTTTTATGGTTTTGATATCAGACTATAATATATACTACAGAATGGTAGGTTCAATTGAATATTGATACAGTTTTTAAAATTCAGTATCTCCGATTAATGCAAGATGGAAGAGTAATACTTCTGACATCCTAAAGTAAAACTAAATTTTACTTTGTTATTTCCCCTAATATTGACCCAATTATTTTTCCTACATAGTGAGTATTATGGAGATGAAAAGAAATCATAATATGGATCATTGATATTTGTGGGATACAGCCCAAATCCTTATAGTTAAGTACTCAAACAGCTTCCTTTGTGATAGAGGAATAAGAATGTTATGATTATTTTGATGGAAAGAGGCAGGATGTGTTGGAAAATAAATGCAGCTGAAGAGAAAGATGAGAAATGTCACAGCAAAGACAAATGGCTACAACTATATGTCCCAAATTTTAAAATTTTAATTAATTTTGTAAGTGTGCTCATTCCAGCAAATGCTATAACCTTTCATTAACAAAGTGCTAACCTCTGAGCCGCAAGCTTCTGATTTGAAAACTGTAACCAATAATCCTTAACTTGCCGTCTTCTAAAGGCTACTGAGTGAAATACCAACTCAACCTGCCATCACAAGGGGGTTCGGTTACGGAGTTTATATCAGGGTTTAGGGAACTGGGCTCAAGGCCAAGCCTCATTTCCACGTGGTTAGCAACACGTTTGATTTTTCAGGATTTCAGGCATCGACCTAAACAAGTTTATCAGTTCTTAGGAATGTTCAAGGCCCAGGCTGGGTTCAGGCCAGGGGCAAACATGCAGCTTATGTCTTTTGGTCAGGACAAAGGAAAAAGAAAGGTAACTAGGGAGCGGTGGTTACTGTTGTTCATTTGTTTCATTTTGTTTGATGTTGTTAGATCGCTGTGTGATCTGAGAGAGAGTACTATGGAGTACTCACTCCTTGTAAGAGACAACACTCTTTTAGGATGATATGCAATTCTAAAGACACATATTTATTCATTAATTTAGAGATAGTTTTGCTGTTGTCATTGTTGTTTGTAACCTGAACAACTCTTAAACATCTTCCTAATATTCTCTTTACGTAGAAGGCATGAGGTTTACAAAGATACTTCCTATATGCTCAATTAGAGCTTTCTGAAGAAATTTTGAGGAAATGATTTTCTTAAAATAAATATTTGTAAAATCTTGAGCATATTTCCAGAAGTCCCACTCTTTAAGATATTCTTGTCACCTAGTAAAGATTGCTTACCAAGCTTCAAAGTCAAACTATACTCATTAAACCACATAATTTCTTTTGTTCCCCAAGATCTCCCAAAGGCAGCAAACACAATGAAATCTATGAAAGATTGAATACTGCCGAGGCAAAATACCATATTGCAGAATGTCAAACAACCCAATACTATAAGTTTTAAATATTGCTTTGTTTTGCTTACATCACAACAAACTAATAACAATTAAAGACTCATGTGGTCAATCTTTTAATGTCTTAAATATGACTTATTGAATTTAAATGAACTACAGAAATGCAAACGAACATATTTATAAGCCAATAATCTGGAAAATTCAATAACAGCATTTGCAAAGAGAATAACCTTCACGTTTGTGGTCGTATAGTCTGTGTTGCTTTCCTGAAGGCCTCTTTGATATCTTTGTTTCTCAGGCTATAGATGAGAGGGTTGAGCAGTGGGTTGATCACAGTGTAGAACAGAGCAGCTACTTTGTCCCTCTTTAGGGAGTAGGTGGAACTAGGCCTTGAATACATAAACAACAATGATCCATAGAAGAGCATGACTGAGATGAGGTGGGAAGCACAGGTGGAGAATGCCTTGCGTCTTCCTGAAGCTGAGTGGATTCTCAGGATAGCCAGGAGGATGTTGACATAGGAAATCAGGATAGCAAGAATGCTGGAGAGGACTGTGAAGCCCACCACACCAAGGAGAACTTTTTCATAGACCCTGGTGTCTGTACAGGACATTTTTACCAATGGTGGTACATCACAGAAAAAGTGGTCAATGATATTTTTACCACAAAAACGCAGGCAGAATGTATTGGCAGTATGGGCTATGGCATTCAAAAATCCTCCTATGTAGGAGCCAGCAACAAGCCCAGTACAGAGGGCAGTGGACATGGTACCTGAGTAAAGCAATGGGTTACAAATTGCTGCATGGCGGTCATAAGCCATGGCTGCCAGGAGATAGCATTCAGTGTAGGCTACAACACAGGAAAAAAACAGCTGAGCCCCACATCCAGCCAAGGAAATGCGCTTATCTTCTGAGACACAACTGGCCAGGATTTTGGGGGTATACACAGAGGTATACCAGAAATCCAAAAAAGACAGATTACCAATGAAAAAGTACATAGGCATATGCAAGTGGGAATCAATTCCGATTAAGACAACCAAGGTCATGTTTCCCGACAAGGTTATCAAATAGAGCATCAGAAACATTCCAAATAGAATCGGCTGCCACTGGGGGTCTGCTGAGAAACCCAGCAAGATGAATTCAGTCAGGATGGTGCGATTTCCCACGTCCATGTCCACAGAGGTGAAAGCCTATCACAAGAAGGGAAAAGCATCACTTAGTGATTTTTGTATTGACACAAGTTAACAAGGGTATCAGTTATTACTAATTTACAAAGCAACAATTACTAAGAAGCTTGTAGATTTTTCTCCCTTACTATCTAGAATTATAGGACTTCAGTCCATGATTTGGAAAAATTACTGGAATTGGAGTCAAAAATAATTTGAAAATTAGGAATTTTGAAGTCAGGTAGCGTGATGCCTCCAGCTTTGTTCTTTTGACTTAGGATTGTCTTGGAGATGCGGGCTCTTTTTTGGTTCCATATGAACTTTAAAGCAGTTTTTTCCAATTCTGTGAAGAAACTCATTGGTAGCTTGATGGGGATGGCATTGAATCTATAAATTACCTTGGGCAGTATGGCCATTTTCACGATATTGATTCTTCCTATCCATGAGCATGGTATGTTCTTCCATTTGTTTGTGTCCTCTTTAATTTCACTGAGCAGTGGTTTGTAGTTCTCCTTGAAGAGGTCCTTTACATCCCTTGTAAGTTGGATTCCTAGGTATTTGATTCTCTTTGAAGCAATTGTGAATGGAAGTTCATTCATGATGAAAAAATGCTCATCATCACTGGCCATCAGAGAAATGCAAATCAAAACCACAATGAGATACCATCTCACACCAGTTAGAATGGCGATCATTAAAAAGTCAGGAAACAACAGGTGCTGGAGAGGATGTGGAGAAATAGGAACACTTTTACACTGTTGGTGGGATTGTAAACTAGTTCAACCATTATGGAAAACAGTATGGCGATTCCTCAAGGATCTAGAACTAGATGTACCATATGACCCAGCCATCCCATTACTGGGTATATACCCAAAGGATTATAAATTATGCTGCTATAAAGACACATGCACACGTATGTTTATTGCAGCACTATTCACAATAGCAAAGACTTGGAATCAACCCAAATGTCCATCAGTGACAGATTGGATTAAGAAAATGTGGCA